>NC_133651.1:45383625-45613234 GCF_009905375.1 Apium graveolens
TGAGTTCATATCAGATTTTGGAAACTCAATTTGAATTAGATTTGAGTGAGTTTCAATGTCCATGTGCTCACCACTCATGTGTGCACCTTATTTTCAACCACCCCAGGAGTGAGTTCTTTAGGTTGTGCAGACTCTATACAGTTGTAGTGGGAATGCCACTCTTTTCAATACTCGTGACTTGTTGAGAAGCCACAGATAGTAACAAGTGTGCCCTTTCTATCAAATATGAATCCTGTTGGGAGGAAACTGAAGTATCTTATACTTTTGAGTTCTTTATTTTGTGAGAGGTGACAAATATTCTCACTTACAATTCCTAAAGCAACATTTTTAGAAACAACTGTCTGTAGTATTCTCTTTTTCTTCTTCTTTTATCAACATAAGTCTTTTGAGAGATGATGCAGTTGGCTTTGTGTCTGTTTGGTTAGTGTTTGGGAAAGATGGTTGTGGAGGGTTACCAGTGTTTGGGTTAGATTGATTTGTTCAGCTTCAACCTTATACTACTTGACATACAGAAAGCTTATGAAATTTAGGTTGTACAAGTGGATATGTCTTGAACAAATCACTAATATGAGTTGTTATGCACAGAGGCACATCCACTTGGTTCTTGGTGCCCAATTTACTAATTAATACTTTGGACATTGACTTAGGATAAACCATTTTGGATTTACCTATTCTAGCATCATCTATAAGTTTATCATTTCTAAATAATAAAGCAGACATTATGAACCTTGGGTAGAAAATTTCATTACCTCTTTCCCTGAAGTCTTACCTAGCTTTTGCTTAGCTCCTTTATTTTGATTGCCCCAACATTAATTTGCTTGTTGTAAGCTATTGAGTAGGCCAGCTTCACAGCAAAATGACTTATTTAATCCCATACAGTCTTTCTGTATAGAGACACCTTTACAGAGCATCAAATAATGGTAACCACTTATTTCTCAAAGTTTTCTTATTTAGTGAAGTCATGTTTATCCCATTGCAGCATCTGATAAGTCCATGTACACCCCAAATCCGGGGTCGGGGATCCGGGTTGTCACGAGTTCCATTTCCCTTAATAATACTTAATCTTAATAATCAACCAACTACTGGTACTGTGACCCCACAATATACACACACCACCACAAGTTATAGTCTCAGAGTGCTGAATATCAAAATAACACAAGTCATTTTATTCCACAATATAAGCCATTACCCCTCAAAAGGGTTTCTGAATAAAGTTACATATTCTTTGCCATTATTACAATTCATAATATAATAAGTCTGGTACATCAAAAGTTGAAGCCTAGCCTATTGGTAGTCTCTACCTCAACTACAACGGCATCAACGCCTAAAGGAAACTGCGAAACATTTCCTATCTGCTCACGAATTGGGAGCTTGGTCATGTTCATCTGTCTATCTATTGTTGTGTGATGAAAGAAGAAAGCAAGGGTGAGCAACAAGCCCACCAAAATATTATGTATAATAATTTACAATATATGAGCATTCTCATAGTACTCATGAAAGTCTTGGTCAAGAAGAAATGAACCAAGTTGATATCTTAAAGCGACCAAGTCATAAAATATTCAGTATATATGTATATATATATACTTTTGAAAGTCTTTGAAATCCTCTTCCATGCATAATATACTTAGAGTTCCAGTTTATAACTGTATAAAAATATCGTTACAAGGTGATCTTATATATCTAACCTTGTCTCAACGTTTTTCTGAAAATCCTTGTCATGCATAAGATAATCATTAACCAGATATAAGTTGAAAAGATGAAGTTACGAGATACTCCAATATACTTATATCTTTCCGAGTACTACTTGAACTACCACCGTTCAAGGTATAATTAGTTTCAAAAGTTCATCACATAGATGAGACTACAAGATAAGACTTGAATAGATTCAATCTTTGAAATATCATTTGAAAGAAATGAAGTTACGAGATACTTCATTAGTCCCGATATATATATACACCTATATATATACATTTCATACACTCTTCTGCTATGGAAGTATAAGCAGAGTTTTCATTCCCAAGGAATTTTGGAAAGAAGAAACTTTGGCATAACCTGATATCTTGCTGATCAGGCAAAGATACCAATTAAGTCACCTTTTCTACTAGTAGATGGATGAATCCCCCACTGGTCATCACCCTGGCCGCATTAGGACCTTATGCTGGACTGCCACTCAGCCATACGCATTGATGGACTCCCACTGAGCCACTTACACTTTCATGGACGCCCACTGAGCCCATGTTGCTTATGCCGACTCAAATAGATGGACTTACTTCCCGAACGTTGGGCAAGTAATCAAAATGTTTTCTCAAAACATCAACCTCGTTGCGAATATAAAATACACCACATAACCGGATCCCTCAGATTTTTAAGCGAGTATTTAAATCCCCTTCGAAAGGAAGATCTTAAATTTGAAAACGAGTTTTGGGATCCACTCTATCTTTTAAATCATTTTGAAGACTCAAAAACATTTTTAAGAATGTTTGGAGTAATGCTGATTTAATAAAATAATCAGTCCCGATATGTTGGAGAATATCTGAATATTATTATTTAAATAATATTCCCATAAAGGATAATCTTTATAAAAATAACTGAAGTAGAAGTTTTAAAAACTCATACTTGAAACGAATAATAAATAACAAAAGATATACTTATACGAAAGTACGATCTTTATTTGAATAATCGAAAATAAGTTTGAAATATCGAAACATTATTCTTTAATAAAATAAAGAATATTATTTAATAAAATAAGCAGAGTCATAAGTCCTCAAATGAATATTCAAAATAATATTCATTAAGTAAAATAAGCGGAGTCATAAGTCCTCGAATGAATATTCAAAATAATATTCATTAAATAAAATAAAGTTATCGAATAAACCTTATGCGCTTAATAGTTTTGAAAACTATTTATATATATACATATACTATACTCGGGAACATCGACTCCCGGTTTAGAAAAATGTTCACCATCGGGTCCCCTATACTAAGGGAATACGCAACTACTGTTTATCTCTAGCATAGGTATTATGCAACTTATAAGAATTTGAATCAACAATTAGATATCAAGATTACGAAACAGGCAAGCATATATACCATATCAGCATGCTCCAATACATCGCAAGATTTGCTAATAATAATCATGCACTTATCACAAGATAATGCATATATATATATATATATACATCACAACAACAGTTATACGGGTAGAAAACTTGCCTGAGTGTTCCGGGATAGACTTAAGCTTAGAGTGGGTCCGGTAACCTATGAACAATAACATAATCCGGAAGTAGACCATGGTCACTTAAGAAATTAGACTTTATCCACTTAGACCCTAATGTTTCGCTTACGGTCGCTTATACTTACATAATTGTTTCGTAATCCAATTAGTCTTTTAGGGGCCTTAAACAAGGTTTCAAAGTTAAGCGAAGGGGTAAAGGTTCGTTCGCGAAACACCGTAACTTAGCGATCCCAAATTTTACCGATCATCGGATCTAAGCAAACCACATATCAAAATGAAGATTGAATCATAAACTATCTAAGCATGCTAATGGTCAGTTCATGGCAGTGAGTGTTCGGGTGCAAAAGTTATGCACAAAACAGTCTAAGGAAAATTGGGCATTACGACGGCTATAACTTAGCGATTCCCAAATTTTACCGAATCAATTCAATACCAAACCACCACCAATCAACACCATTACACCACCATTCAACCACAATACAAGATCATTCAACCAATAACATTTTACCATAACCTAATACACCAATTTCTAGGTCAAACATTCAAGATCCATAACTTTAATTATTAAGCATAAACTTGACTAACTAATGGCAATGACCAAGCATAAACTCATCCAAATCATATCATTAATCATACCAATTCTTAGCATACTCCCACAACTATCATAATATTCTTAAGAACATATTAAACCCACTAATTTATAAGGGTTCAAGGGCTTTATACCTTCCTTGGAGAGTGAGGATTCACTTAGAAGCTTCAAGGGGTGCTTATATGGCCTTAGGAAGCTTGGATCTTTGATGGAACCTAAAAAACCAAAACACAACTAACTTGGTTACTATTCACCCTATACTAAAATGATTTATTTGAGATAGAAAACCTTTGATTCAAGCACTCAAACTACTTTCTCTTCTTAGTTATAAAATATAGGATCCAAAGAAACAAACCTTATAATTTTCCATGGAGTATAGCTTGTGTTTTGAATTTCTAATTCACCATTTTGATGAAAAATTCGAAGTGAAGAAGATGAAATGGGGTGGGGGAGAAGCTTGCTTTGTTTTATTGATATTTGTGCATAAAAATGCTTGGTTGATATCAATCCTTGGTTAAATATCTTGCAAATTGCTTGCATCATCTTGCCTACCTCATCATCTTGCCATTTGTCCAATCCTCATGGTGTGATGATGTCACCTTCTCTTTTAACCACATGTTTTAGCTTCTCTTGGAAGCTTCCTTCCCATTCTACTTGTATGTTCTTGTCCCTTGGTTGTTTATCTGTTTTACGGTTCACTTAACTCTCGTTCTCGTTGATCATTTGAGGGATCATATCCAGGATCGTATTACTTGGGTTCCTCTAAACCTTTCTCAATATTTTATATTCCTTTTTTTCCTCTCTTATAATCCTTGAATTTAAATCCTTTTAATCATGTTATCTTATATTCAATTCTTTCAGTATCTGGTGGATTTTCGGGAAAAACCAAAGTTTTCGAATTCGAATTCCGACGACCTTTACATACACTCATTTACTTTATAAAATACTAATACGATCTTAGAATTTCCATAACAGTACTCCTATATAACGTGGTCTGATAATTTTCCTTAATCAGCATCATCAGTAAAAGTTACTATTCATCAGTGTTTCAAAAATTCCAAAAATTGAGGTTATTACAGTCTCATCTCCTTAAAAGGATTCCGTCCCAGAATCAGATAGAAAATGAATAGGGATACTTTCTTAGCATTGCACTTTCTAACTCTCAAGTCAATTTTATACATTGTGGTTCTACCACCAAATTCTGACTAGTTTGATAACCCTTCCTGGTTGCTCCATATAGATTACGTCTGGTTGCATGTCTATGCGCTCATATGCCCCTATTTGTCTGGCATCCGGATTACACTTCCTTAACATTGATACGTGGAACATGTTATGAACTTTCTACAGGTTCGGGGTAGGGCTACCTCCTATGCTAACTTCCCAATACGTCTTAATATCTCCAAGGGTCCAACAATTCGTGGGCTTAGCTTTCCTTTCTTTCCGAACCTCATCCATCCTTTCCAAGGGAATACCTATAACAGCACTAGGTCCCCTACTTCCTACTCTTTGTCCTTTCATGTCAAATCAACATACTTCTTATGTCCATCTTGGGCTACTACCAGCCGTCCTCTGATTAGATCTATTATATCCTTGGTCCTTTGGACTACTGCTGGTCCGAGCATCTTGCGCTCTGCAACTTCATCCTAATATAAGGGAGATCGACATTGTGTTCCCTAAAGGATCTCATAAGGCGACATCTCGATACTGACATACGATCTATTGTTGTAAGAAAACTCAATCCGTGTTAAGTGATCATTCCAAATTCTTTCAAGTCTATCGTGTTAGGTCACACACACACTGTAGAGGGAGTGAATACAGTGTATAGTACACTCAAATCGAACTTTAAGAACTTAAGTAACAGAAAACAAACTTTATTGAAATAATAAACTCTGTTACAGTATGGAACTGTTACCTCTCAGTGATGAACAATATCACGAGAGCTGCTAGGGTTACAATGAATAATCTTCTCGAATAATGATAACACTTATAGTGTAAACCCTATGTCTGTGTTTATATACTACACAGTTACAAGATAATCGCTAATTGATATGGAATATAATTCTGCTTCCTAAAATATATCAATCAGATATCTTTTCTTCCAAGTATTCCATTCTTTACGGAATTCCTTCTTCATGCATATCTCTTCTTATGTTTATCTTGATCTTCTTTCCTTTAATCAGCTACTGTCCTTATCTGATTGTCCTTCAACACTTAAGTTCTGATATCTATCTTCTGATGATTATCTCCTGATAACATAAGTACTGATATCCTTAAGTCCTGACTTCCAGTATAAGTACTGATCAACAGTTAAGTACTGATTTATCCTGTTCAAATAAGATCTGAAAGCTAAACATAAAACATATTAGCCATGACATTATCAAATATATCTAACAATCTCCCCCAACTTGTAAATTAGCATAATATACAAGTTTAACAGATATTTGATGATGTCAAAAACATTAAGTACAAATGCATGAGAATTAGACTAGATAACTACAACTTACAGTCCTTAAAGCTTTACCAATATTCAACTTCTGATAACAACTTCAGTCTGTACAAATATCAGAATTTAAGCAGTTGTAGATCTTTGACTTGGTTTCATCATCTTCTGATCTCTCTGATGTCAGGAGTTGTTCTGGGATAGTTCTTCAACAAACATTTCTCAGCATATCTGAGTTCATCAATCATTCTCCTTTTGACATCTTTAAGCTCTGCAGTATCTTTACCAGTTTGAAAGATTGCAGCTCTGAGATCATTGATCTTTGCTTTTCTCAAATCCTGATCTAGTCTTATGACATAAGCTTTGTCAGACTCCAGATTGAATTCAAGTCCCTTAATACCAAGATATGTTCTGATCTGTGCAGTATTAGGCTTCATATCAACAATATCACCATTGTGATCTCTGTACTTTGGAAAATATGTGCTGTCAGACTTAACAGAATAAAGCCTTTTCTGTCTCTGAATCTGTTCTTTTAAGTAGTTTGCAGCAGTCCCTGTTATTCTGTCATCCACTTGAAGTAAGAAAAGTACATGCTCCAATTCTTCAAAATACTTCAATGGAATGGCATTTTGTCTTATATGATAAACCCTACCATCTGTCATGAAATACAACATGATGTATTCTTTCAAGTAGGTATGGTAAACCATCTGTACAGATTTCAGTTGATTCAATCTCTCAGGAGTTGCTCCAATACCTGGCTCACTCAAGGAAGTTGGATCATTGGTAGTGTTGTGTACTTTTCTTTCATCAGCACTTCCCAATCCAGTTTTATCTCTTGCTTCCTTTCCAGTAACTACTCTTGCTTCAAAACCACTTGCAGTAGTCTTCAAAGATTGAGTCTGTTTTGCTTTAGTGAATCCTGGTAGGAGTGTCTTTGGTCTATCTTCTGATATCAAGTTAACTTGAGCTGTGTCAGAGGTTACTTGCTTCTTTTGAATATCAGAACTTACAATTTCTTGACTCTGAACAACTTGAGCCATGTCAGAGGTTGTTTTGAGAACTTTTCTTGAAGTCAGAGCAAGATTATCCTTTCCATCAGTAATTTCTTCTTCCTCAGGAGGTACATAAACCTTGATAGGTTCACCAACCTTTTCTTTACCCTTGGATCTTGGATCTATCTGTGGTTGTGATCTAGCCAATGTTGCTTCAGTATGTGTCCTTTCTTTGATCACAATACCTTTGAGTTTTGGAAGTGGCTTTTTACCAGAAGCTTCAGATTTAGATGTGACTTTCTCTGATTTAAGTCTGGCTTCTTCTTCCTTTAAACTTTCCAAGTCCATTCCTGGATTTTCTTGAAGAAATAATCGTCTTGACATTTCCTCATCAAGATCTAAAAGTTCATCAGAACTTAACTTTTTACCAGCAGCAGAACTTATTCTTTTCCCAGTATCAGAACTTGTCCTGTGACTAGCTTGTCTTGATGTTAACCTTCTACCTTGACTATTACCGCTACCCATTCCAGAGTATCCTTGGTCATCATTTCCATCATCCTTTCCTTGCAGTGTCTTGTTAGTTTTGCATTTGAACTTAAGTACCTTCTCCCCCTTTTTGGCATCAGCAGGTAGTAAAAGAGAGATAAGTAATTCCACTGAGGATTGGATTTCAGTAAGTTGCGATTGCTGAGAAGCTTGATTTGTCAGAATTTCATCAATCTGAGCTTGTTGATGATCTTGAGTCTTCTCAATATAAGCAATCCTGTCAATGGTAGGTTGGAAGAACTTTTTCTTATCAATTTTCCAAACTTGTTCCTATTTGATAAAGTTCTCCTGAATCTTGTGTAGCTCTGCATGAGTAGTTGAATGAAGACCTTGTAGATGTTTAGTACTCAATGCAGTGACTCGAAGCTGGGTTTTAAAATCATTAGAATTTAACATTTCATCAGCTTTAGTCAAGTGCTCAGCAAGATGCTTGTCAGTTGGAACATATGAAACTGAGTTCCATTCCTTAGTCCACTCCTGACCTGCAGAAGTTTCACTCCAAGGTACTGGTGCTTCCCCGGTAACAAACTTCTTAACCAGTTCAGACTTAGGAAGAGTCTGTTGAGGAGTATGTCCTGAAGGACCTGCTACATAAGCATCACTAGTATCTCCAACATTTGCAGCATCAGAACTTAAAGAATCAGTATCTTCTGATAAGACAACAGTGTGAGTAGCAATGGAGGCTTCAACATCCTCTAATTGCTGATCTTGTTCTAAGTTCTGATCAACAGCCATATCCTGATGCTCACCTAAATTCTGATCATCAGTATCTTGATGTAGAGAAGGTGTTGTTGATAACTCTGGAGTTTGAACAGCATCAGTAACAGGTGTTGTGAAAGGATTTGGTGCTGTTGGAGCTTCTAAGAGAAGTACTGCAGGCACAACCAAGTTTGGAACATCAATATCAGCACTTGTGCCTGGATCAACAGAAGACACAGAAGGTGTGTTAGCCTTTTCAGAAACAGCTTCCTGAGATGGAGTTGATGGAGAAGAAGTGACTGAAGCAAATTCCTTGTCTTGTGAGATCAGAGATTCCTGATCCCCTTCCTTAGCTGCTTCCTCTTCATCATCTGAAACTGGCCTGTTTGCCCTCTATTTCTTGTACTTCTTTGTTGATTTGGATTCCTTGGGAGTTTCAGGAACTGTCATTCGTCTAAGCCTCTTGAGAAGCCTAGAACCCCCAATTTCAGAATCCTTCTGAGAAATCTCTTTCTCAGCTTCAGAAACAACAGGTTCTCTAGAAGAAACCTGTTTCTCAGAATCAGATTCATCTCTCAATGCAATCCTCCTTCTCTTTTGAGATGTTTGAGGAACATTCTTTGTCCTCTTTGGTTTAGAAGATGAAGGCTTCACAGTAGGTGCTGAAGATGAAGGTTGAGCAGTCTGTGAAGTGGAGAGATAGGATTTGAGATATGTTCTGAGGGTAGGTTGAGTAGAATGAGTGGTAGGTGCTGAGGATGATGGTTGTTGGGTGTTTGTGGTTGGTTGGACATCAGAGTAAACAGATCTATAAGTATCAGGATCAGCATTTACTAGGATCTGTTTTACAGACTGAGGAATCTGTAATGGGCTAACCACTGTTTTCTTAGTATCAGCATTTACCAGATCATTAAAGTATCGTTTTGCAACTCTAAAAGGTGGGGTTGAGGAACTGACTAATTGAGGTTCATCAGTACAATAAGTGTAAATAAGTTGACAGAATCTATCAAAATAAACAACATCTCTATCCTCTGTCATCCTATCCCCAATAAAACCAATTATTCCGGTTGCAAAATCAAAATGAGTTTGATGAATAATAGCATACCCTATGTGCTAACTCAGAATTGGGATAGCATCAAAATTTGAACATTTGTTCCCAAAAGCTTTGGTGATGCAATCAAAGAAGAAACTCCATTCTCTTCTGATATTAGCCCATTTCAACTGTCCAAGTTTCATCAGACTCTTTTCATATCCCAATTCAGCCATTAACTCCCGAAGTGCTGAGTCCTCTAATACCACTTGTTGGCTTGAAAAGAATTCAGGCTGTGTTAATGCATACCCAACCTCACTATGTGCAAGAAGATCTTGCACAAAGCGCAAGTCAGATGGAGCTTCAGTGTGATCAAGAACTGCAACATAGTTGTTGGGGACAAACTTAGCTCCATCAATGATTAAATCCTTTGGTGCCATGTGAAAAAATTGAGATTCAAGTATGCCTGTTAGGTGTTTGATATAATGTCTGTATGAAAAACCAACGTGAGAAATAAAGAGAAAGAGAGTAAAAGTAAGGAGAGAGATAAAATATGAAGAAAATAAAAGATTAAAGAAATCTTCTCCCTGTTGTACTTATACTCTGAACAAAAATGTTACCGTTGGACACCTGTCAGACATGCAGTAATAACAGACAGTTACTGGGCTCGAGAAAACAGGAATCATTACTTACCCATTTGCCTAGTTTCAAGGAAAAACCGTTCCATTTATCAAGAGAAACAGTTTTAATTCAAAATTTAAACCGTTATCACTGATTGAATTATTTTTCACTGCATCATTAATATTCTGAAAATAAATCACATGAAAATGACCAAGATAAATTAGATAAGTAAGTGCTGAAAACGAATCAGAACTTAATATAAAACAAAATTTATATGGTCATCAGAA
Source organism: Apium graveolens (assembly GCF_009905375.1). NCBI lineage: Eukaryota > Viridiplantae > Streptophyta > Magnoliopsida > Apiales > Apiaceae > Apium > Apium graveolens. Next base: position 45,394,065 of record NC_133651.1, read on the forward strand.
TATCGATCAGGATTTATCAACACAAGATAAAATAACTCAGAGACAAAATCTTGAAGTAAAAACAACTTTCATTAATATATCAAGACAATACATTCATGAAATGGAAATTACATCAATACTTATACAAGATTTTCCCTAAGCTTCTAAACCTAACATCAACAGCCTTAGTCCTAGCTAAGAAGCCTGACAAAGCTGATGATGAAGAAAAACAGGAAGAAGACGAGATTAAGTCATCTTCTTCTTCCTACTCTCGAAAAACAGAATGGCGAGTCAGATGATTCGCTCTTGCTGGCGGAGACGATGAAGATGAAGTTCTCTTCGAACGGCCACCAGATCACGTTTGATAACCTCTGGAAATTGAATCCAGAGATTGTGAGGAATGTTGGTGATAGGGTATGGAGTTGGAATTCCATTCAAAAAGACATGAACAGTCTCATCACCATAATTGTAGAACCAGCCAAATTCAGCCATTTGTGATGATAAATGAAAAACGAGAGTGAGTTTGTGATAAAAGTGTGATGGGAAGGCTGATGTGAAGTGGTTGCTTATATAGGCAAGAGAATGCCAGGAGACGCAAAGAAATTGAATGCTGACAGGTAGAATTAATTCTACCTCGTCTCCCTAGACTTTGAAAAAGAATAACATTCATTGGAAAGAGGAATCATGGTTTAAAACGCACAAGAAACAAGAAAAAGTGGACTGTTCAAGTACGAATACCATTAATCCTAATCATAGTGACTATTAATCTTCCACTTCAACATATTCTAGTTCGAACTGAGACTGTTACCAAATTTTATCCACAGATAAGCCAAGTAAAGGATTAGACTGAGAAATCAGAACTTAGACCTATACCAGAACTTAACAGTCATCAGAACATAATTTCTTAACTCGAAAAAGGAATGCCCATCTTAGTAAATCCTCATACAAGTTCTGAGTTATAGACTTCAGAACTTAATCATCAGAACGTGTAACTAGAACTTATCATCAGAATTTGTGCAAAGTGATACAGTGACTGTTTATCTAAAATAACATAGACCACCACAGTAATTTTCATCATTCATATGGAGTGATTAGTGTGTGTATTAAGCTAAATAACAGACAAAGAGTAAAGTCTGATTCACTTCAGGACATCTTAGAAATAAGGCATAATTAAAATTTTGCTAAAGAGCTGTCATTGTCCTGAAACCTACTGATGAATGAGTTCATGCTTGAGTCCACCTCAACTGTTTTGTGCTAATTTTATGCATCTTTTGAAATTCTATTATACAGTGGCTTCTTAGTGTAAGTGAGTCACGACTGCTTATCAGAATTTATGCTATTATCAGAGTATTTCTCCAGTAATCATAGAGTGTGAAAAGTCACCAAGAAAATATTTTGCTTTTCTAATGCATATTTACTAAATACCAGCAATGCACTTGGGTCGTCCCTTCCACATTTTTACTCTAGATCTCAAAGGAGTACCTGATTTTATTCTTTGATCTTTTTGCTTTTTCTTTTGATAAGTGAGGTTTATCAGCACTTAGTACATTCATCAGTTTTACTAGTATCAGAACTTAACAGATAAGTAGCATTATTCTAATTTGTGACTTAGTAATAAGATATACAAAGTAAACTCAACTAAGCTCAATTATCAGAATTTGCTAGTGTCATAAGATTTCCACTGAAATAATTACTTCTTACATGGAATTATTTGTTTGTTGAAGACTACTAGGTCAGTATCTAGCACAGTTATCCTCATAGGATCGAATAATTACTTAAACAGACATATCACTTATCAGAGTTTAGAAACATATATCAGACAACAGTCAGTACTTAAAAACATTTATCAATTAAGCACAGAATACACAATGAGATTAATTCTGTAAATACTGAGCATAAAGTCTGATAACACGGAACAAGACTAAGCAGATTTAGAGAAAAAACCTGAAACCATTCCAAGTTCATTTACCAATCTTGTAAAAGTAGCTTCACATAGTGGTTTTGTGAGGATATCTGCTAGTTGTTGATATGTGGGAACAAAATGCAATTCCACTGTACGTTCATCCACATGTTCCCTGATGAAGTGGTACCTGATGCTGATGTGCTTTGTCATAGAGTGTTGAACTGGATTACCTGTCATAGCAATAGCACTTTGATTATCACAGTAAATAGGGATTTTGAAATATGTTAACCCATAATCCAGTAACTGATTCTTCATCCAAAGAATCTGTGCACAACAGCTTCCTGCAGCAATATACTCTGCTTCTGCAGTTGATGTGGAAATTGACTTTTATTTCTTGCTGAACTAAGAAACCAATCTGCCTCCAAGAAATTGGCAGCTTCCACTTGTGCTTTTCCTGTCAATTTTGCAGCCTGCAAAATCTGCATCTGAGTAACCTATTAGTTTAAAGTCTGATTCTCTAGGTTACCACAATCCCAGATCAGCTGTTCCTTTAAGATACTTAAAGATTCTTTTCACAGCTATTAAGTGAGGTTCTCTTGGATCTGCTTGAAATCTTGCACAAAGACAGGTAGCATACATGATATCAGGTCTACTAGCAGTTAGATAGAGTAGAGAGCCAATCATACCTCTGTAATCAGTAATATCTACTGATTTACCAGTATCCTTATCCAGTTTTGTTGCAGTGGCCATGAGAGTGGATGCACTTGAACAATCTTGCATTCCAAATTTCTTCAGCAAGTTTCAGGTGTACTTAGATTCACAAATGAAAGTGCCTTCTTCATTCTGCTTGACTTGAAGGCCCAGAAAGTAGCTAAGTTCCCCCATCATACTCATCTGATATCTTGACTGCATCAGTTTGGCAAACTTCTTGCACAGTCTGTCATTTGTAGATCCAAAGATGATATCATCAACATAAATCTGGACCAGAAGTAAGTCCTTTCCATGGTTGAGGTAGAATAGTGTTTTGTCTATTGTTCCTCTGTTGAATCCACTTTCTAGAAAAAACTGAGCTGAAGTCTCATACCATGCTCTAGGAGCTTGCTTAAGTCCATAAAGTGCTTTATCAAGCCTGTAGACATAATCTGGATGTTTGGAATCTACAAAGCCTGGAGGTTGTTCAACATATACCTCCTCCTCCAATTCTCCATTGAGAAAAGCACTTTTCACATCCATTTGAAAGACAGTAAATATTTTGTGAGCAGCATAAGCCAAAAATATCCTTATGGCTTCTAACCTAGCAACTGGTGCAAATATTTCATCATAATCAATTCCCTCCTGTTGAGAATATCCTTTTGCGACCAGTCTTGCCTTATTCCTTGTAATTATGCCATCACTGTCAGTTTTATTTCTGAATACCCATTTTGTACCAACAACAGATCTATACTTTGGTCTTGGCACTAGGGTCCAGACTTTGTTTCTTTCAAATTCATTTAACTCTTCCTGCATTGCTTGCACCCAATCAGCATCTTGAAGAGCTTCTTCAACTTTTTTTGGCTCAGTTTGAGAGAAAAAAGAATTGTAGAGACATTCATTTGAAGTACCTGTTCTAGTTCTGACACCTGCATCAGGATTTCCAATTATCAAATCAGGTGTATGTGATTTTGTCCACTTCCTTGCAGATGGAAGGTTGTCTCTAGAACTGGATGCTCCCCCATGATCCATGCTATCTTCATTTTCATTTTCTGATGCTCCCTCTGAAACTATGCTCTCTGAGTTGGATTCTTCAGTATTTAGATTTTCAGCACTATCAGAACTTGGCTTATCAGAACTTGACGAATCAGAACTTGAAGAGCCAGATGCATGTTCTGATGTTTCTTGAGATGAGGTAGGATCTTGAGTATGCTCCCCCTGCATAGGTGCATCTTCCTTTGACGTAGTTACCACAGTTTCAATAACATCAGAGTTTATTCCATCAGAGTTTACAGTATCATGACTTAGACTGTCAGGATTTTCAGTATCAGAATTTGAGTCTTCATTTTCAAATCTCAGCTGATCATGGTCAATGAAATCTTCAAGACCAGTAATCTTCTTGTCATCAGAAGAGACATTGATAGATTCCATGACCACTTTTGTTCTCAAATTATAGACTCTAAAGGCTTTTGTGGAAAGTGGATATCCAACAAAGATTCCTTCATCAGCTTTTAGATCAAACTTTGATAGCTGTTCAGGATGAGTCTTGAGAACAAAACACTTGCATCCAAATACATGAAAATATTTCAGATTTGGCTTCTTTTTCTTCACCATCTTATATGGTGTTTTTCCATGCTTGTTAATGAGTGTTGCATTTTGAGTAAAACAAGCAGTCTGCACAGCTTCAGCCCAGAAATAGGTTGGAAGCTTCGCTTCTTCAAGCATTGTACGTGCAGCTTCAATGAGAGTTCTGTTCTTCCTTTCAACAACTCCATTTTGTTGTGGAGTTCCAGGAGCAGAAAATTCCTGCTTTATTCCATGGCTTTGGCAGAACTCTTCCATTATCAAATTCTTGAACTCAGTGCCATTATCACTCCTTAAAATTTTCAAATAATCTTTGACCATTTTATCCAGCTGTTTGACATGATCAATCAAGATAGATGCAGTTTCACTTTTTGTGTGCAAGAAATACACCCAAGTGTATCTGGTGAACTCATCTACTATGACCAACGCATACTTCTTCTTTGCAATAGACATGATATTTACTGGACTAAATAGATCAACATGTAGTAGATGATAAGGCTCAAGAATTGATGATTCAGTCTTGCTCTTGAATGAAGATTTTCTTTGTTTGGCCTTCTGACAGGAATCACAAAGACCATCAGGAGCAAATACTGACTTTGGCAGTCCTCTCACAAGATTTTTCTTGACCAGTTCATTTATATTGTTGAAATTTAAATGGAGAGTTTCTTATGCCAATTCCAGCTTTCTTCAATTGATGCTCTACTCATCAGATAGATTGCAGAACCATCAGTACTTGTTGAAAGCTTAGCTTCATAAATGTTACCACGCTTGTATCCTTTCAGAACAACTTTGCCTTTAGATTTACTCACAATTTCACAGTGTTCTTCAAAGAAATCAACATGATAACCTCTGTCACAGATTTGACTTATACTCAGTAGGTTGTGTTTAAGTCCTGAGACCAGAGCTACTTCTTTAATTATGACATTTCCAAGATTGATATTGCCATATCCCAATGTTTTTCCAATGTTGCCATCTCCATAAGAAACACTTGGGCCAGCTTTCTCCACAAAGTCTGATAGCAGGGCCTTATTTCCAGTCATATGTCCTGAACATCCACTGTCCAGAACTAGAATATTTTTCCTGTTGCCCTGCAATCACAAAGACCACTAATTATTAGTTTTAAGGACCCAGACTTGCTTGGATCCTTTGTCCTTATTAAGTTTGTTAACATTTGCAGCGGATTTAGCATCAGAGTTTATGTTAACATTTTTCTTATCAGAACTTACACTATCAGACTTTGAATCAGAATTTACACTAGAAGGAACAATGGAAACTTTCTTCAAAGAAGGTTTTATTTGATAATAATCATAGTACAAGCTATAATATTCCTTACAAGTATAAATGGAATGCCATAAACTACCACAATGAAAACAAGTATTTTGTGGTTTGTATCTAACAGACTGACTCTTAACTCCTGATTTTGAAGGTAAGGAGTTAATATTCTTATTCTTCCTGCAAAAAGAAGCCAGATGGTTAGAACTTCCACAGTTATGACATGTTTTCCTAGAAGCATCAGGAACAGGTTTATAATTATTGCTTTTATTCACACCTTCCTTTCCATTCCTATTTTTTCTAGGTGATTTTACCTTATTTGCATTCTTAACATCTTTCAGCTTATACTTAAGCTGCTTCTTTGTCATTAAGCCTATGTTCACTTCAGCTGTCTTTTCCTGTTTTAGTTTGTCAGAAGTTAATTCCTTTGTAACTTCTGATTTCTTATTTTCAGACTTTATAGTTACAAACTTAACAGGTTTTAACTTTGGCTTTTGCTTATCAACAGACTTAATTTCTTCAGTTCCTTTATCATTCTTATCTTCTCCATAACCTAAGCCCTCTTTCCAGTTTCCACTACTTAGCAGATTTTGAGTTGTTTTGCCAGAGTTAGTCCAAGTCCTGATAATCTCTCTTTCCTTTTCTAACTCAGTCTTTAGAGATTCATTCATTTTTAGCACTTCATCCCTAACATAAAAAGCATCATCTTTATCCTTCTGAGTTTGATGGAACATGACTAACTCTTTTTCTTAAATGCAAGATTTTCAGAAGTTAATCTTTCACATGTTAAAGTTTGATCTCTATAACTAACAAACATGGTTTTAAGATATCTTCTCAACTCATTAATATCATCAGTATGAAAAGCATAAGTAGTCTGAGGTACCTTTGTTTCAGCAGCTTCAGAACTGCTCTCAGTACTTTCTTTATCAGCATTTGCCATCAATGCATAGTTTTCCTCACTTTCAGAGTCTGAGGTGTCTATCCAGCTTTTCTGCTTTGTGACAAGAGCCTTGCCTTTGTCACCCTTTACCTTCTTGCAATCAGGAGATATGTGGCCTTTATCACCACAGTTATAGCATTTAACATTGGTGTAATCTCCTCTGTCAGACTTTCCTCCTCTGCCTTCAGATCTTCTGAAATTCTTCTTATCAGAACTTATGCCTTTCCTGGAAAACTTCTTTCCCTTCCTGAACTTCCTGTATGCAATCTTTGTGATTCCTTTCACCATAAGAGCACACAGCTTCATCATCTCCTCATTAGCATCAGTCTCAGGCAAGCTTTCGGAATCTGAGTCATCATCACTCTCAGAACTTGATGACTCAGTATCAGACTTTATGAAAAGAGCTTTACCTTTGTCTTTCTTTGAGGAAGCTGATTTGGGGGATTCTTCTTCAGCCTTAAGAGCAACTGTCCTTGACTTTCGTCCTTTCCTCTTGCTTCTTTGTTCCATCTCAAGCTCATGAGTCTTGAGCATTCCATAGATTTCGTCAAGAGTTGTTTCATCAAGATTGTAGTTGTCTCTTATTGTCGTTGCCTTCAAATCCCAGCATTCAGGAAGAGCTAACAGGAACTTAAGGTTTGAATCTTCAAGATCATACTCTTTATCAACCAATGACAAATCATTCAAAAGTTTGACAAATCTATCATATAAATCATTCAATGACTCATTAATCTTTGAGTCAAAGTGTTCATACTTTTGAGTGAGTATTGTCTTCCTGTTCTTCTTAATTATCTCCGTTCCCTGACACCTTGTTTCCAGAGCATCCCATATCTCCTTAGCAGTCTTGCAGTTGATTACCCTGTTTGACATTACATTATCAATGGCACTATGTAGTAAGTGTCGTACCTTGGCATCCTTAGCAATTGATGCTATATCTTCAGCAGTATAATCACTCTTCTCCTTTGGTACGGTCTTTGCTGCTTCACCTGCAACTGCAACAGCGAGCTTGGTTGGTTTGTGAGGGCCTTCCTTGATTCTATCAAGGTATTCTGGATCTGTTGCTTCCAGGAACATGGTCATCCTTACCTTCCATATGGGATATTCAGATGGTCTCAGTATGGGAACTCTGATGGTCTCATACCGACTCTGAATTTGTGTCTTTGGTGGTTCCTCAGTTTTGGTAGGCTTAGTTGGAGTTTCTGTGTCCGACATGATTGTGTTTGGATCTTTAACTGTATGTGTGTTAACAGATAAGCTCTGATACCACTTGTTAGGTCACACACACACACTGTAGAGGGGGTGAATACAGTGTATAGTACACTCAAATCGAACTTTAAGAACTTAAGTAACAGAAAACAAACTTTATTGAAACAATAAACTCTGTTACAGTATGGAACTGTTACCTCTCAGTGATGAACAATATCACGAGAGCTGCTAGGGTTACAATGAATAATCTTCTCGAATAATGATAACACTTATAGTGTAAACCCTATGTCTGTATTTATATACTACACAGTTACAAGATAATCGCTAATTGATATGGAATATAATTCTGCTTCCTAAAATATATCAATCAGATATCTTTTCTTCCAAGTATTCCATTCTTCACGGAATTCCTTCTTCATGCATATCTCTTCTTATGTTTATCTTGATCTTCTTTCCTTTAATCAGCTACTGTCCTTATCTGATCATCCTTCAGCACTTAAGTTCTGATATCTATCTTCTGATGATTATCTCCTGATAACATAAGTACTGATATCCTTAAGTCCTGACTTCCAGTATAAGTACTGATCAACAGTTAAGTACTGATTTATCCTGTTCAAATAAGATCTGAAAGCTAAACATAAAACATATTAGCCATGACATTATCAAATATATCTAACATATCGCACAGACTCTCATCATAGCTTCTTGCGCTATAGGTTTTGCTTCTCAATACCCACTATTTTGTAGTTCGTAGTCATTACTATCTTCCGTACATAATACTATACTGGTTACACTTTTGCTCGTTAGCATTCTATAACCTTTTAATAATTGCGTCAACCTTAGTATCACGAACGCGTTAGATTCGGAATACCACCACACTGATACTACTTCATCTCTAGCTGCTTCCATCTTCGAAAGCTTGGTCCTTCATATAGAAGTAAAAAGAATTTATTGAGAGATCACTATGATCATGAACACTTGTTACATCGCATAGTTAGTACAGAAGATGGCCAACCTTTAGTACTTGACAAGCAATTAAACAACATGTGGTATCCTACTAGGCTTCTATCACACATATAGATAGTCATTCGACAATACCTCCCCTTCTGGAAGGGTTGTTCTTCTCAGCTTACATGAAATGAAAAGGAGAGAAAAGAACGAATTGAAGAGAACTGTATATAAATAAAAATACTTCCATAAAATATCTGGCTTGGAATCTACCTCTGAATTATAGAGGTTTGTCATAGGAGAACAAAACATACATATATATCTCAACATCAAGTATTGTCGCATCGTATTTCACATGCCTAAATATTTTTCTATTTCGTCCATCAATCTACGAACCCATGCTCTTGCTTGAGCTCATAAACAATCACTTTGAAACTCCCTCGACATTGAAAATCGAATATGGGATTTCATTCTAGACATCATCGTTACTAGAATTCTATGCTTGCACCGCAACCTTCCTCGTATAGTAATACGACTCTCTATTGATAAGAAGGAATAAATATTCAATAGGTAGATAATCGACTTAATTAGTCTATCAATGATGACTTATATATCACCACGACCCGATTAGCGGTAATCAATCTCAACATCCATTCCAATACAACTCTCACGCTTGTAATCGGCTCATTACTCGCAGAATCATTGCTGCATTACTATGATCCACTGTTGACCTACTTTAGTCATTCATTTTCTATGAAATCTTAATAGCTAACCATACGGAGTCCATACATGTCGTATCGAATTCTTCTAAGGAGGCAACATAATCACCATTCCATGATTCATGAAGAACACTCCTGAACTTGACGTACATATGACATGAAGCAGATAAAATTGCAAAAGAGTTTCAATAAAAGCAACGATAGCAGGTTAATACCATTCTTAATCATATGTCTTTATTAGGAAACATAAAGCTCAAAGGTTCATTTTGTCCTCTCGTAACATGGTCATGGCTTATCTCAAGATAGGACCTTCTAAGATAGATAGCCCGCTCACACGATTATATGAATTAAATCTTTACCAAACTACTATTACGGTTGAGTATCGCACAATCATCAGAAGGAATGTCAATCTTTCACACCATAATACAACCTTCACGGCTTTAACCATCATCACTGTATTCTTCTGGCACGAGTGCCTATAATTGCTCTCTTACACTTAGAGTGTCGGCCACCTCATTGGCCTTTCCTGATAGTAATAGTTCCTTATAATCAATGTCTTTTGAACGATCTCCAATTAAATTTTCTACCTCATTTCCAATCACTGCTTGTACGAAAACGCTCTTTCTTACGCTTTGGTGAGAAAGAAAAAAAATATCACCATTTTTTTCCAAAAGTTACTGCCTCGGTCTTTAGAGGTTAACATTGTCACGACTGACTCTCGGTCATACTTAGGACATCTTTTATCTTAGGTCCTTCTTGTTTTTACCAATCTTGACCTTTATTGGTTCAATCTATACTTTCTCATGGTTTAACATGTGCCCCACTTGGCATTATTATTATTACGTCATATTTGCTTTATCAAAATTTCTATTCTTGAGAACTTTGAAAATTACCTTTCTCCTTGTAAAACCTCTAAGGTTATCCTTAAATCCTTCATCCTGTACTCCCTAGGTACATGGCATATCAAGATACCATTTACTAATACTAGAACCATTGTCTATATAGTTCTGAAAACTTTCTCCACTGATCTTTAAAGGTTGTTGTTACCTTAATCCCTTCTAATTCATACTGTCAAAACTCATATTGTCCCTATTAAGGGTGAAATACCAACCTTTATGCATTTCCCTAGGATTCATCTCAAGTTATCGCGGGTCTATCCTTAATTCCACCTTTAAAGAGGTACATGCATCCTTCTATGGATAAATCAAGTCGTTTATCCTTGATAAATAATCTTATTCAATCATTCCCACCTCGATAGTCTATACCAAATTTCACAATAGCATTCTTATTCACGCTGAGGTCAATCTATATGGCCTACAAAAGATAACAATGGTTATCCACTTTTCTTTCCTGATTTGGTAATGATAACAGGGATGTTCTGGAAGATATTGGTCGTGTTCAGTATGAACTTCTTTTTACTAAATCCTCATTCACTTTGGTTGTTTATCTCAACAGTCATCTCAATGATGAGATATCTTTTATACCTGGCGTCCCCCTTTTTGGGTATCAATTCACATGCGTTACTTACACTTCACATTCTTGAAGGTCACTTCCTTCATCCAATTTTCCTAATTTCTTACTTTCTTGTCTCCTCAGTCTATCCGCGTCTCATTATTTATCCTTCGAACTATCTCAAGGTTTCTTCGAATCCTCCCAACTTAAAGGGGATAAAATATATGTATTTCTTATGCCTTCAACTGTCAACTTTAACTCATGGTGAATCACCCTCATCCTGACGATCATATACTTTTCTATTTCTATTACTATGAGTCTTTAGGCACTTTCTCCCTCAAGCTCATTCATACTTCATTTTAGTGGTAAGAGAGTGTTGGTTGGTTATGTTTCTGTGTTAGTCTTTACAGTCTGGGATAGAGATTGTGGGTTTTCAACCTCATGACTATCAAATGAAAGAAGGCCATTGGAGGCTAAACCTGTATCACAGAACATATGGCAATATAGAGATAAAATGCACTTAAGATCTATAATGAATGAAAATTATGCATTTAATCTTTTGAGAGAAATGATGTACACTAGTGATTTCAAAAGATTTTAATGAAATAAGAAATCACCAATGTAGAAAGAAGTTTGATTTTCTCCTAAAACTGTTCGAGTGCACAAGTCTTTTTTTATGCCAAAAAAGATAAATGATTAGATAAGACATAGACTAATGACCTAGTAGTATTAAGAAAAGAAATAAAGATTTTATCTTTCAATATGAATGAGTTTTCGTAAAAGCATTGATCACTTAAAGTAAAGTCTAAGCAATTCTCATTCATGTCAAAAGCTCCATAATCTATCTTTATAAAATTATTACCAACAATATTGTTTGTTGATAAATGATCTTAACAGGAATGATTATGCTACTGATTTCAAATTGTAGTGAATCTGTCAGATATAGAAACTCATATAATTCCACTAGAACTTAAAATCTCACAATTATCTACAACAAAATATTAATAATATATCATTGTCTAACACTTGTCAAGTACTTTGGATACCAATAATTATGTTGCATCCTATTTTAAATATTAAAATAAGATATCAATGAATTAAATACCAATTATCTATCAAAAAGACATTAACATTCAATTTCATATATCATACAATGGTTAACTCCTAACAACTGTAATATCTCAAACAATATTGGTTCGATAAATAAAGCAACATTAACCGACATTGACTTGTTTGCAATCTTAGAAAAATATTCTAAGTTCCATATACTTTGATCCATCGAGTATTGCATCTATTATCAAAGTGTTTAGGAATTTGCAAATAAATATAAAAATTATTCTAACTTGATAACATATGGTTACTTATAATAAAGCATCAAACATTATAACCATAGTTGTACTTTAAGAAAGATTTTTACACTTTTTATATCAGTATAAGTGACCGAAGATAAGCATTGATTACTTAGAGGAGTTCTAAGTAATGTCACAAATACTAATACTTCACAATTAGTTCATAGTTAAAATCTTAACTAAATATCATTAACTGATATAAGTAAAAAATTTACACACAACTAATCATGCTACAATCATATTCTGATTTCAGTGAATTCTTGAGATATAAGTATTGCTAAATTCACTAAAACCAAAATCTCAAAATTAACTTATAACACATAAGTTATAATCAATATACTAGATATCAATTGTTGACAGATTTAGTTATAATCAATCATGCTGTTTTTTTATTTTAAGTTAGTTTGAATTATGGAGCAAATAAAATCATTAAATTGCTTCAAATTTCATAATCCGAACAACCCAAAATAAATATTAAATAAATAAATACTAAATATCAATGAGTTAGATACTAGCACTTAAATATTTATAATTATCCTTGAGTAAGCACCAATAGGATATATGACTTATATACATGGCAATCACTCTTTGGATAATTAGTAATTTTAGAAATACTTTCTAAGCAAATAAAATATTGAGAGTTTTATACACATGACTTAGAAAATACTTCAACTTTCAATATCAGTTATTTTAGAAATAATATCACTAATACCAAAAGTACCACAATTATTCGTACATGATACAAATAACTATGCTGCCTATTATTATAACATAATTTAAATTATGAGGCTGATATAGAATGGAATTGTCTACAGTCATAATTTAAATCAATTAAAATAATATTCAAACTTCATGCTATAATACTTAACTATCACAACTGTATATGACATTATGTAACACCCCCAGATCCGGGGTCGGGGATCCGGGTTGTCACGGTCTTTCTTTCCACAATATCACTTAACTTAATTAATAATAAATAACCTCATGCTATGACCCCACACTAACACACACCACAACCCGTTATAGTCTCAGAGATGAAATTAAAATAAGTACAAGTCCTTGAATCCACAATTTAAAAGTTATTACAACCCAAAATGATTACTTGATAAGTTTACAGTTAATTGTCATTATCTGCCACAAGTTATAATTATACAATATTTGGTTCCCAAAAGTAGAATGCCTGATCTACTAATAGATCTACCTCTGCAGCTATAGCAGCTACAACATCAACGGGAAGACGCGAGACGCTTCCTACGCGCTTGCGCTGGGTCTGCTTGAGTCTGGCCATCTTTCCTAACTGTTGTTGTGTGATGAAGAAATGAAGCAAGAGTGAGCATTACAGCTCGCAAGATAATATATATAGTGTAAACAATAATGCAAGTATCTAAATGGATATCTTACTGGAAACCTTTATCAAGTGTAAGGTAGATACTTACTGGATATAAGCTTAAAGGAAGATGAAGTTACCAATTACTTCTCTATACTTATACCATTTTATAAAGCTACTTGAACTACCACTGTTCAAAGTATTATAGGTTTCAAAAGGTCATCCATAGATGAGACCACAAGTTAAGACTTGAATAGATTCAATCTTTGATATATTATTGAATGAAATGAAGTTACAAGATACTTTATTCAGTCCCGATATATATATAACCACATATATATCTTTTATACATTTCCTGGAAACCTATGTTATGTAAAGTATGAACAGAGTTTGTAATATCCAATGAATTTTGGAAAGGAAAAGAATTTTGGCATAAACCCGATATCTTGCTGATCAGGCAAAGATACCAATAAGTAACCTTTTCTACTAGTAGATGGACGAATTCCCCACTGGTCATCACCCTGGTCGCAATAGGACCTTATGCTGGACTGCCACTCAGCCACTTACGCATTTGATGGACTCCCACTGAGCCACTTACACTTTCATGGACGCCCACTGAGCCCATGTTGCTTATGCCGACTCAATAGATGGACTTACTTCCCGAACGTTGGGTAAGTAATCAATTTATTTACCAAAGCAGCAACCTCGTTACGAATATAAAATACACCACAGAGCCGGATCCCTCAGGTTTTGAGCGAATATTTAAATCCCCTTTAAAAGGAAGATCTTAAATATAAAAATGAGTTTTTGGGATCCGCTTTAACTTTTAAAAATCATTTTGAAGACTCGAAAACACTTTAAAGAGTGTTTGGAGTAATGCTGATTTAATAAAATAAATCAGTCCCGATATATTAGAAAATATCCGAATATTATTATTTAAATAATATTCCCATGAAGAATAATCTTTAAAAAAATAATTGAAGTAGAAGTTGTAAAACATATACTTGAAATGAATATTAAATAACCAAAGATATACTTATACGAAAGTAATATCTTTATTTGAATAATCAAAAGTGAGTTTGATTATCGACACATTATTTTTTAATAACATAAAGAATATTAATTAGTAAATATTCGGAGTCATGTGTCCTCAAATGAATATTCAATTGATATTCATTAAATAATATAAACTGAGTCATAAATCCTCGAATGAATATTCAAGATAATATTCATTAAATAAAATAAACGGAGTCTTAAGTCCTCAAATGAATATTCAATTAATATTCATTAAATAATATAAACTGAGTCATAAGTCCTCGAATGAATATTCAAGATAATATTCATTAAATAAAATAAACGGAGTCTTAAGTCCTCAAATGAATATTTAATTAATATTCATTAAATAATATAAACTGAGTCATAAGTCCTCGAATGAATATTCAAGATAATATTCATTAAATAAAATAAACGGAGTCTTAAGTCCTAAAATGAATATTCAATTAATATTCATTAAATAATATAAACTGAGTCATAAGTCCTCGAATGAATATTCAAGATAATATTCATTAAATAAAATAAACGGAGTCTTAAGTCCTCAAATGAATATTCAATTAATATTCATTAAATAATATAAATTTAGTCATAAGTCCTCGAATGAATATTCAAGATAATATTCATTAAATAAAATAAACGGAGTCTTAAGTCCTCAAATGAATATTCAATTAATATTCATTAAATAATATAAACTGAGTCATAAGTCCTCGAATGAATATTCAAGATAATATTCATTAAATAAAATAAACGGAGTCTTAAGTCCTCAAATGAATATTCAATTAATATTCATTAAATAATATAAACTGAGTCATAAGTCCTCGATTGAATATTCAAAATAATATTAATTAAATAAAATAAACAGAGTCTTAAGTCCTCGAATGAATATTCAAAGTAATATTCATTAATAAAAATAAAGTTATCGAATAAACCTTATTCGATTAATAGTTTTGAAAACTATATCTATCTATATATATATTATACTCGGGAACATCGACTCCCGGTTTTAGAAAATGTTCACCTTTGGGTCCCCTATACTCAGGGTATACGCAACTACTGCTTATCTCTAGCATAGGTATTATGCAACTAATAAGCATTTGAATCAACAGATATATATCAAGATTACGAAATAGACATGCATATATATACCATATCAGCATGCTTCAATATATCGCAAAATTTGCTAATTAACCAACATGCATCTATCACAAGATAATGCATATACATATATACATCACAACAACAGTATAACGGGTAGAAAACTTGCCTGAGCAACTGGGGGTGACAAATGGCTTGGGACGAGTCTGGTAACCTATAAACAACATATAAGTTGGAATTAAACCAAAGTCGTTTATGAATCTATACTTTAACCAATTAGACTCTAACACTCGTTTTGCGCTCAACGATTCCCTTAAGTCGCTCGAGTACCCTCGGCTCCACCATTTTTAATAAATTAACAATTAAGGGTTTTAAGGTGATTCTTTCGCGAGTGCCTTACCAACTGCCTAATACACTTTACATAAATGATTCATACTCCAATTAGTCCTTTAAGGTCTTTAACCTACGTTTCAAAGTAAGGCGAGGGGTAATGGTTCGTTCGCGAAAAGCCGTTACTTAAAATGGTTGTTTCTCCTAAACCGTACATCGGATTCAAACGAACCACATATCAAAACGAAGCTCGTAACATGAACTATCTAATCATGGCAATGGTCAAATCCTAACAGTGAGTTCTCGGGTTCTGATGTTAAGAGCAAAAATAGTCTAAAGTAAATCGGACATTACGACGGCTATGTTTACGCGATTACCAATTTTTATTCTACTCCAAACCAACCACTAATCAACCACAATTCATTCATACAACCAAAATCCATCCATATCATACTACAACAGCCTCAACACCTCAAGTTCTCCAATTTATATTATTCTCAAACATGAATTAAAACTATACTTAAGTTCATTAATCAATAATCCAAGAATTACAACTCCAACTCATTACAAAACCAACCACACTCTAAGTCTACAAGAATCATGCTTCTCATGAACCATAACAACAAAACTAAACCTAATACTCAAAGTAAAGTTAGGGTTTGGAGGGGTTATACCATCCTTGGAGAGTGGAGAATCAAGTAATTAGCTTGGAATCACCCTTAAAAGTCCTTATCCAAGCTTAATCTAAACAAAAACTCAAGAAAAAAAATTTAAGTTCTTGAAAAACACTATTCACCCTCTTCTTCCATGATTTTTAGGAAGAGATTGTGAATGAATTAGAAGCTCAAACTTATAGGATAGTTATATCTATGCATAAGGAGTATTAGATAATTGCCTCACTAATTAACAAGGCTTGGATCTTAGATTTTGAATATTTCCTTCTTGAAATAAAGAGAAGGCCAAGAGCTTCCTTTGAAGAAATGAAGTCAACTTTGTGTTTTTGGTGAAATGAATGGTTGGTTGGTTGTTTTTGGTTTTTGTTTTGATTTATTACTTTTTACCATGGTAACTTTTGTGTGGTTCTTAATCAACCAACAACACACCTTTCTTTGTCATGCTTATGTCACCTTGTTATGTCATCCTCCCACACTTGTCCTCCTCTTATTGGTTTGATGACATCATCCTCACTAACCTCTTTGATTAGCTTCAAATTACTTGGCTAATGACCGTTGATCTGTTATACGGTTCGCTTAACTTCCGTTTATCGTTTGAGGGATCATACCCGGGATCTTATTACTTGGGTTTCCTTAACCTTTCTCAATACATTATATTCCTTTTTTTTTATCCTCTCTTATAATCCTTTAATTTAAATCCTTTTTATCCTGTTGCCTTATACTCAATTCTTTCGGTATCTGGTGGATTTTCGGGAAAAAATCAAAGTGTTTGAATTTGGATTCTGACGATCTTTACATACACTTATATATCATATAGAGTGCTAATAAGATATCAGAATAACAATAAAAGAACCCCTACATAGTGTGGCATGAAAAGTTTTCTTATTCAGCAATATCAGCAAAAACACTATTCATAAGGGTTTAAAAAAAAGTTCAAAATTTTGGGGTTATTATAATCTTCTCTCCTTAAAAGGATTCCGTCCCGGAATCAAATTGAAAACAAATGGGGGTACTTTTCTAGCATTGCGCTCTCTAGTTCCCAAGTTGATTCTTCCACATTATGATTCTGCCATAGCACTCTGACTAGCTTGATCACTTTGTTCCAACGCACCTGCTCCTTCTTATCCATAATCTTTACTGGTTTCTCCACGTAAGTCAGATCTGGTTGTATATCCACATGCTCGTACTCCACTATGTTTCTGGCATCCCGATGATACTTCCTTAGCATTGACACATGGAACACATTATGAACTTGTTGCAGGTTCGGGGGTAAGGCTAGCTCGTAAGCCAACTTCCCAATCCGTCTTAGTATCTCAAAAGGTCCAATGTATCTTGGGCTTAGTTTTCCTTTCTTTCCGAACCTCATTAACCCCTTCCAAGGGGATACTTTTAGTAGTACTAAGTCCCCTACTTCATACTCCTTATCCTTTCGGGCTAGGTCTACATATTTCTTCTGTCTGTCTTGGGCTGCTACCAGTCGTCCTCTGATAAGATCCACTATATCTTTGGTCCTTTGGACCACTTCGGGTCCGAGCATCTTCCACTCTCCTACTTCATCCCAGAATAAGGGAGATCGACACCTTCTTCTGTACAGGGCCTCATAAGGCGGCATTCCGATGCTAGCATGAAAGCTATTGTTATAAGAAAACTCGATCAACGGCAAGTGATCATCCCAACTTCCTTTAAAGTCTATTGCACAGACTCTCAACATATCCTCTAGTGTCTGGATGGTCCTTTCACTCTGCCCATCCGTCTGGGGATGGTAAGCGGTACTCATATTTAACTTGGTCCCCGCACATTCTTGAAAGCTCCTCCAAAATCTGGAGTTGAACCTGGGGTCTCGGTCTGAGACAATGGACGCTGGGACTCCATGTCGCGTCACTATTTCCTTAAGGTAAATGTCCACCAGTCTATCGACTGTGTATCTCTCATTGATAGGAATGAAATGAGCTGACTTTGTCAGTCGGTCTATAATCACCCATATGGCATCATGGTTGGCTTTCGTCCTTGGTAAACCGACAACAAAATCCATGGTTATCTGTTCCCATTTCCATTCGGGAATCTCCAGGGGTCGTAAAAGTCCACTGAGTCTATGGTGCTCTGCCTTTACTCTTTGGCAAGTCAAATATTTACTTACCCATTCTGCTACGTCCCTCTTCATGTTGGGCCACCAGTAATACTCCTTCAAATCCCTATACATCTTGGTGCTTCTCGGGTGAATGGAATATCTTGAACTATGGCTTTCATCCAAAATCTCGTCTTTAAGCTCTTGAACGTTCGGAACCCAAATCCGGTAGGAGTACCTCATTATCCCTTTATCATCTCTCTCAGTATGGATCTATTCTCCAGTCATTGATTCTCTGCCTTCATTCATTACTTTCTCTTGGCACAATCTAATCTTTTCCAATAACTCTGGCTGCATCGAGATCTCAAACAGCTTTTCAGTTCCGGTTCCGGTTACCTTTACTTCTATTTCCATTCTTTCGAAATCCTTTATCAATTCTTCCGAAGTCATTATCATTCCGAGTCTTTCCTTTCTACTAAGGGCATCAGCCACCACATTGGCTTTCCCCGGATGATAGAGAATCTCACAATCATAGTCCTTGATTAGCTCTAACCATCTCCTCTGGCGCATGTTGAGCTCTTTCTACGTAAATATGTACTTGAGGCTCTTATGGTCTGTGAAAATCTCGCACTTCTCTCCATACAAATAGTGCCTCCAAATTTTTAAGGCAAAAACTATTATCACGAGCTCAAGGTCATGAGTAGGATATCTAATCTCGTATTCCTTCAGTTGTCTTGACGCATACGCAATCACCTTACCATGCTGTATAAGCACACACCCTAATCCTTTGTGCGACGCGTCACTATATATCACAAAATATCCTTTTCCGTCTGGCAATGCCAACACCGGGGCTGTTACCAACCTTTTCTTTAATTCTTGAAAACTGTTCTCGCATTTTTCCGTCCATTCAAACTTCTTTGTCTTACGAGTAAGTCGTGTCAAAGGGGCTGCGATCTTCGCAAAGTCCTGTACAAATCTACGATAGTAGCCGGCCAATCCTATGAAACTCCTTACCTCTGTGGGTGTGGTTGGCCTTTCCCAATTTGAGACCGCTTCTATCTTGGAGGGGTCGACCAATACTCCTTCTTTATTGATCACATGTCCTAGAAACTGTACTTCATTCCGCCAGAATTCACACTTCGAGAATTTGGCATATAATTGTTCCTCTCTGAATATTCCTAGAGCTATCCTCAAATGCTCTGCATGTTCTGCCTCAGTCCTTGAGTAGATTAAAATATCATCGATAAAAACTATCACACACTTGTCCAAGTACTTCTTAAATACTCTGTTCATTAAATCCATGAAAGTCACTGGGGCGTTGGTTAATCCAAAGGACATTACCAAGAACTTATAGTGCCCATACCTGGTACGGAACACGGTCTTGGGAATATCTTCGGGTTTAATCTTTAGCTGGTGATATCCAGTTCTCAGGTCAATCTTAGAAAAATAAACAGCATCCTTTAGTTGGTCGAACAGATCGTCTATTCTAGGTAACGGGTACATGTTCTTTATGGTTAGCTTGTTCAACTCTCGGTAGTCGATGCACAGCCTCATGCTCCCATCCTTCTTCTTAACAAATAACAGTGGTGCTCCCCACAGAAACACACTGGGTCTTATCATACCCTTATCCAACTGTTCCTGCAATTGAGTAGCTAATTCCTTCATTTCTAACGGGGCTAACCGGTAAGGTGCTTTTGAAACTGGCGCCGTCCCTGGGGCCAACTCAATAGCAAATTCAATCACTCTATCGGGTGGTAATCCCGGAAGGTCTTGTAGGAATACATCTTCAAATTCGTTGACTACCGGAATATCTTGTAAGTTGGGCACCTTCTTCTGCGTTTCCACCACATAGGCTAGGTGAGCCTCATTTCCTTTTCGTAGCATCCTTTTGGCCTGGGCCATGGTCAAAAATTTATGCGTCTGCCTCTTTCCCCTAAATATGACTTCTTTCTTTCCTGGGATATTCAACTTAACTTTCTTCCCCTTACAGTCTATTTGAGCATCATTGCTAGATAGCCAGTCCATTCCCAAAATTACATCAAACTCCCCTAATTTAAAAGGAATCAGATCAACACTAAAAGATTGTTCTCCTATGCCTAACTCACAGGCGGGGTGAATCTGGTTAACAGGAATAACTTCATGATTGGCTATTTCTACTTGTAAGGGTTCTATTAAGGGTTCAGCCTTAAGTCTTAATTTACGCGCAAAGTCCTTTGATATAAAAGATTTAGTTGCTCCCGAATCAAATAAAACGTTTGCACTGACTGAATTTAGAGAAAGGGTACCTGCTATCACATCTGAGTCTTTCATAGCATCCTGGACTGTCATGTTGAAAGTCCTCGCAGTAGGTGGCTTATTGGAGGCAGCCATGTTGGCTCCCGAAGCTGCTGGTTTGTTCATGGGGCATTCCCTCTTCCAATGACCCGGGCGTCCACACTGATGACAAGTGGTGGTTGGAATGACAGCAGGGGTTGATGAAGGGCACTTAGTTGAATAGTGACCCTCTCGACCGCACTTAAAGCAGGTTACTGACTTTCCTTTACACTCCCTAGTATGCATCCTTCCACAAGTGTTACAGGCTGGCAATGGGGGTCGAGACTGGTTGGAATAGGACATTATTAACTTCTGGCCGCTCTGGCTTACATTCACACTCATTGGCCGCTTAAACTAGTGTTCCTTCCCGGTAGGGACACTGCTCCTCGATCAAATCTAGTTGGGAAGCTCCTTCCTGCGGAACCTCCACCCATGCTCATACTTTTCCTCTTTATTCCCTTCTTCTCTCTTTCCTTCTGCATCTGTTCACTTCCGGCTTCTACAATTATTGCCTTTTGCACCAGAGTGGCATAATCAGTAAGCTCAAGGATTGTCACCCTATTCTGAATCCACGGTTTCAGTCCCTGCTGAAACCTCCTAGCTTTCTTTTCCTCGGTGCTCACAAACTCCGGCATAAACCTTGATAACTCAGTAAATTTCGCTTCGTACTCTGCTACAGATAAGTTACTCTGCTTTAGCTCCAAGAACTTGAGCTTCATCTGGTTTTCCATAAACCTCGGGAAATACTTTCCCAAAAACAACTGACTGAACCTCTCCCAGGTTATTATAGCATATGTCTCCATGTTTTTCTTGGCCTCCCACCAGTAGTTGGCCTCTCCTTTCAGAAGGTAGGTAGAAAATACAGTCTTCTGCGCCTCATCGGTACTCAGAATCTCAAAGGATTTCTCCATCTCCTTTAACCATGCCCTTGCCTCAACGGGGTCGGCTGATCCGTGGAACTCAGGGGGCTTAAGGGACTTGAAAGCCCTGAAGGAGTTTGCCACAACATTGTTATTTCCTTGAGGGGTGGGTTGGGTTGGCGTTCCAAGTTCTACCTTAGTAGTTGCATGAGCTGGCCCATGGGATCCATGTCTGGGTTTGGTACTGGTTGCTCAACCTCAGTTTCTCCTTCTTCAGCCTCTATCTCAAATCCCTCAACATCATATGTTTCCTCCTCCTCTTCATACAGGAAGTCATCCTGTTCAACATAATCCTCATCTTCCTCTTCACTGTGTTCCTGGTTCCTATCATCCTGGTTATGGCTTCCCTGGTCCTCAGATCCAGGGTTCGCCCTAGTTCCAATCTTTCTTGGCGGCATGATACTGATAATTTTTTTTTTTTGGGAAATTCAACGTTAGGTCACAATCATAAAAAACATTGTGCCTTGCACATTTCTATAATGGGGAGAATGTATCTCGCAGTTCTATTATATTATGACAGTTCTAGAAGAAGTGCAGTAATAATAATGATAAAAATAGTGATCTCGTCACTAAGGAACTGAACTGAAAGGAAACAAATATATACATAATGCGAGAAATACATAGTTTGATCTGGTCAAAAGTACAACAGTGCTACAGCCATCTGCCCAAAAGTGATACACAAGAGTCTATCTGTCTAGTCAGTAAAAGAGATGCTATATACAAGTCAACTATCCCGGAAAATTGGCTCTTACTATGGCCTCGACTAACTAGACAACTAGACTATCCCATCGTCGGTCCTGAATCACACACCGGAGCGGGTCAGCTCTCATACCCTTTCCATCGCACGACGGAAGATATAGTTGGCCTGCTGCCTGGAGATCCTACCATGTCTGTCCCCCTGGAGCGATCGAAGTCTCACTCGGGATGTGAGCTCTATCCCCGTCAGCTCCCTCCTCAAGGATCGAGGTATAGTAGCCCTAGTCTCATAAGCTCCGGCACGCCTACCCGCCCTCTCCGCATCCAACTCCCTCCTGACCTCATCCCGCCGGGCCTCAGCAACAGCCACTCGGGTCCTCAGTACATCCTGAACATAGCCGTGAGCTAACAAAGACTGCCTATGGGCAGGGTCGAGAGGTGGTGAATCCGGAGCCGCTGGGGGTGCCTCCTCGATCTGCCTAGGCTCGGGAGTATGGGTCTCTGAGCTGTCATCATAGGGGCTCCAAGATAGTGGTGGAGGGGTAGGAGCTCTGACCACCGGAAGTGAGGGTAAAGGGGTACCAATATACTCCACTATAGCTCCGACATGCTCCTCAGCTACTGGGACCTCATCCGGGTCCTCCTCATCTGAAATAGCAACAACCTCTGTCTCTGACTCCTCTGAGGAGTCCTCCTCATCCTCCTCCATCTCAGGCTCCTCCTGATCCTCGGCATCTAGCAGTGCCTCATCATGCTCATGCTCGAACATCTCAGGGTCCTCTATCTCATATGCCTACACATTAAACGAGCTAAGTTACTATCATGATACTTATAAGGGTTCCCGTAAGGGTTTTAACTGTCAGCGCTACTTTAAGTAGTCCGACCATGAACTTGGCAAGAGTTCTTATTATCTTTGTGAGTTTATTATTATATCGTCGCATCATCTCTGAGGTTTATAACGCTTAGCGCTGATACCATTTCTGTAACACCCCCAGATCCGGGGTCGGGGATCCGGGTCGTCACGGTCTTTCTTTCCACAATATCACTTAACTTAATTAATAATAAATAACCTCATGCTGTGACCCCACACTAACACACACCATACCCCGTTATAGTCTCAGAGATGAAATTAAAATAAGTACAAGTCCTTGAATCCACAATTTAAAAGTTATTACAACCCAAAATGATTACTTGATAAGTTTACAGTTAATTGCCATTATCTGCCACAAGTTATAATTATACAATATTTGGTTCCCAAAAGTAGAATGCCTGATCTACTAATAGATCTACCTCTGCAGCTATAGCAGCTACAACATCAACGGGAAGACGCGGGACGCTTCCCACGCGCTTGCGCTGGGTCTGCTTGAGTCTGGCCATCTTTCCTAACTGTTGTTGTGTGATGAAGAAATGAAGCAAGAGTGAGCATTACAGCTCGCAAGATAATATATATAGTGTAAACAATAATGCAAGTATCTAAATGGATATCTTACTGGAAACCTTTATCAAGTGTAAGGTAGATACTTACTGGATATAAGCTTAAAGGAAGATGAAGTTACCAATTACTTCTATATACTTATACCATTTTATAAAGCTACTTGAACTACCACTGTTCAAAGTATTATAGGTTTCAAAAGGTCATCCATAGATGAGACCACAAGTTAAGACTTGAATAGATTCAATCTTTGATATATTATTGAATGAAATGAAGTTACGAGATACTTTATTCAGTCCCGATATATATATCCACATATATATCTTTTATACATTCCTGGAAACCTCTGTTATGTAAAGTATGAACATAGTTTATAATATCCAATGAATTTTGGAAAGGAAAAGAATTTTGGCATAAACCCGATATCTTGCTGATCAGGCAAAGATACCAATAAGTAACCTTTTCTACTAGTAGATGGACGAATTCCCCACTGGTCATCACCCTGGTCACAATAGGACCTTATGCTGGACTGCCACTCAGCCACTTACGCATTTGATGGACTCTCACTGAGCCACTTACACTTTCATGGACGCCCACTGAGCCCATGTTGCTTATGCCGACTCAATAGATGGACTTACTTCCCGAACGTTGGGTAAGTAATCAATTCATTTACCAAAGCAGCAACCTCGTTGCGAATATAAAATACACCACAGAGCCGGATCCCTCAGGTTTTGAGCGAGTATTTAAATCCCCTTTAAAAGGAAGATCTTAAATATAAAAATGAGTTTTGGAATCCGCTCTAACTTTTAAAAATCATTTTGAAGACTCGAAAACACTTTAAAGAGTGTTTGGAGTAATGCTGATTTAATGAAATAAATCAGTCCCGATATATTAGAAAATAACTGAATATTATTATTTAAATAATATTCCCATGAAGAATAATCTTTATAAAAATAATTGAAGTAGAAGTTGTAAAACTTATACTTGAAATGAATATTAAATAACCAAAGATATACTTATACGAAAGTAATATCTTTATTTGAATAATCAAAAGTGAGTTTGATTATCGACACATTATTCTTTAATAACATAAAGAATATTAATTAGTAAATAATCGGAGTCATGAGTCCTCAAATGAATATTCAATTAATATTCATTAAATAATATAAACTGAGTCATAAGTCCTCGAATGAATATTCAAGATAATATTCATTAAATAAAATAAACGGAGTCTTAAGTCCTCAAATGAATATTCAATTAATATTCATTAAATAATATAAACTAAGTCATAAGTCCTCGAATGAATATTCAAGATAATATTCATTAAATAAAATAAACGGAGTCTTAAGTCCTCAAATGAATATTCAATTAATATTCATTAAATAATATAAACTGAGTCATAAGTCCTCGAATGAATATTTAAGATAATATTCATTAAATAAAATAAACGGAGTCTTAAGTCCTCAAATGAATATTCAATTAATATTCATTAAATAATATAAACTGAGTCATAAGTCCTCGAATGAATATTCAAGATAATATTCATTAAATAAAATAAACGGAGTCTTAAGTCCTCAAATGAATATTCAATTAATATTCATTAAATAATATAAACTGAGTCATAAGTCCTCAATTGAATATTCAAGATAATATTCATTAAATAAAATAAACAGAGTCTTAAGTCCTCGAATGAATATTCAAAGTAATATTCATTAATAAAAATAAAGTTATCGAATAAACCTTATTCGATTAATAGTTTTGAAAATTATATCTATCTATCTATATATATATATTATACTCGGGAACATCGACTCCCGGTTTTAGAAAATGTTCACCTTTGGGTCCCCTATACTCAGGGTATACGCAACTAATACTTATCTCTAGCATAGGTATTATGCAACTAATAAGCATTTGAATCAACATATATATATCAAGATTACGAAACAGACATGCATATATATACCATATCAGCACGCTTCAATATATCGCAAAATTTGCTAATTAACCAACATGCATCTATCACAAGATAATGCATATACATATATACATCACAATAATAGTATAACGGGAAGAAAACTTGCCTGAGCAACTGGGGGTGACAAATGGCTTGGGATGAGTCTGGTAACCTATAAACAATATTTAAGTTGGAATTAAACCAAAATCACTTATGAATCTATACTTTAACCAATTAGACTCTAACACTCGCTTTGCGCTCAACGATTCCCTTAAGTCGCTAGAGTACCCTCGGCTCCACCATTTTTAATAAATTAACCATTAAGGGTTTTAAGGCGATTCTTTTGCGAGTGCCTTACCAACTGCCTAATACACTTTAAATAAATGATTCATACTCCAATTAGTCCTTTAAGGTCTTTAACCTATCTTTCAAAATAAGGCGAGGGGTAATGGTTCGTTCGCGAAACGCCGTTACTTAAAACGGTCGTTTCTCCTAAACCGTACATCGGATTCAAACGAACCACATATCAAAACGAAGATCGTAACATGAACTATCTAATCATGGCAATGGTAAAATCCTAACAGTGAGTTCTTGGGTTCTAATGTTATGAGCAAAAACAGTCTAAAGTAAATCGGACATTACGACGGCTATGTTTACGCGATTACCAATTTTTATTCTACTTCAAACCAACCACCAATCAACCACAATTCATTCATACAACCAAAATCCATCCATATCATACTACAAAAGCCTCAACACCTCAAGTTCTCCAATTTATATTATTCTCAAACATGAATTAAAACTATAATTAAGTTCATTAATCAATAATCTAAGAATTACAACTCCAACTCATTACAAAACCAACCACACTCTAAGTATACAAGAATCATGCTTCTCATGAACCATAACAACAAAAATAAACCTAATACTCAAAGTAAAGTTAGGGTTTGGAGGGGTTATACCTTCCTTGGAGAGTGGAGAATCAAGTAATTAGCTTGGAATCACCCTTAAAAGTCCTTATCCAAGCTTAATCTAAACAAAAACTCAAGAACAAAAATTTAAGTTCTTGAAAAACATTATTCACCCTCTTCTTCCATGATTTTTAGGAAGAGATTGTGAATGAATTAGAAGCTCAAACTTATAGGATAGCTATATCTATGCATAAGGAGTATTAGATAATTACCTCACTAATTAACAAGGCTTGGATCTTAGATTTTGAATTTTTTTCTTCTTGAAATAAAGAGAAGGCCGAGCGCTTCCTTTGAAGAAATGAAGTCAACTTTGTGTTTTTGGTGAAATGAATGGTTGGTTGGCTGTTTTTGGTTTTTGTTTTGATTTATTACTTTTTACCATGGTAACTTTTGTGTGTTTCTTAATCAACCAACAACGCACCTTTCTTTGTCATGCTTATGTCACCTTGTTATGTCATCCTCCCACACTTGTCCTCCTCTTATTGGTTCGATGACATCATCCTCACTAACCTCTTTGATTAGCTTCTAATTACTCGGCTAATGACCGCTGATATGTTATACGGTTCGCTTAACTTTCGTTTTCGTTTATCGTTTGAGGGATCATACCCGGGATCTTATTACTTGGGTTTCCTTAACCTTTCTCAATACATTATATTCCTTTTTTTTATCCTCTCTTATAATCCTTTAATTTAAATCATTTTTATCCTGTTGCCTTATACTCAATTCTTTCGGTATCTGGTGGATTTTTGGGAAAAAATCAAAGTGTTTGAATTTGGATTCTGACGATCTTTACATACACTTATATATCATATAGAGTGCTAATAAGATCTCAGAATAACAATAAAAGAACCCCTACATAGTGTGGCATGAAAAGTTTTCTTATTCAGCAATATCAGCAATATCATCAAAAACACTATTCATAAGGGTTAAAAAAAGTTCAAAATTTTGGGGTTATTACATATTATAATCATGATAATCAAGATATTAGCACTAAGTACGAGGTACTGGATTACTGATAAATTCACAAGTCCTTTAAATATTCAAGATTTAATACTTGTGAACTTATATTAAGAATTCCTTACAGATGGGATTTCCAACTAATATGCAATGAATGATATCCCACACTTACAAACCAGTCTTGAAAGATTAATTTTAACAAGTGATTTAATAAGTGTTTCTGCAAGTAATTCTTTGACTAAAAGACATGCTCTCTAAAGTAATGATACCTGGTGTGAAGGTGCCTTGTCATAGAGTGTTTCACAAAGTTGTTGGATTTGAAGTTGTTTCTTATCGTAACAAGAAATCAATCTTCTTCCACGAAGTTGACAGCTTCCTGAGATGCTTCTTTTGTCACTTAACTTGACAGCTTCAGAGATGCTTCTCCTGTCTTTCTTAAAACCTGCTAATCTGTATCTATATAGCCAAACATGTTAAGCATAATATCTTTCGGGTACTTTACTCCAAGAGTTGGTAGTCCCTTAAGATATCTAATAATCTTGTTAATAGCTATAAGATTGGATTCTCTAGGATCCACTTGGAACCTTGCACATTGGCATCTTGAGAATATTACATGTTGTCTATTAGCATTTGAGTAAAAAAGTGAGCTTGTCATACCTCTATAGCTTGTCATTGTTACCTGAGTTGCACTAATCAAGCTTAAGTGGTTCTTGTTGGTAAGTAGTCTTGACATGTTCGGAATCTTCTAAATTTTGCATCTTCAAAAGATTCTTAACTTACTTGTATTGCCATCATTCTTTTGGTTTACTTGTGCTCCTAAAAGAATTGTTCTTTTGGCTTGCTTGAGCTCCTAAAAGAATTATTCTAATGGCTTGCTTGAAGTAATCCCAAAAAGAATTGTAACCTTTCCAACATGCTCCTCCATACCTACTCTGCAATAACTTAGCAAATAATCTTGCACAAGTCTTTGTTAGTAGACCAACATATAACATTATCATTATGTCACTGCACATATAAACAGTATGTTTGTGCCTAGTAATACGAGAGTTATTAATATGACGACTCTACTAGTTCATATTAAACTGTAACTTCAGTTAGAGTTCCATACTATGTCCTTGACGATTGCTTGAGTAGTATACTAGTTCATACCAACCTGAAGTGAGATTGTGAAGAAGAGATATGCATAGTCCAATAGATCTGCAACTGCAAAGTCCATAAACTGTGGTGCATTGACTTCCTCTTTTGACTCACCAACCAGGATTGCACTTGTACACATCTACTAGAGTTTAATTCCAAGTGTAATGTGCATCAGGTGCCTGATCTGTCGTAATATCCTCAAGTCTCGTCACTGGTGATATCTGTTAGATACTGCTTCCTGATAATACCCTAGCATCTAGTTTGGCCTTCTCCCTCGTAACACTGCTATTGTTATCCAGTTTGACTTCTGGTTATCCTTGTATCAATTACAATATTTTCATTTAATTTGGATACCAGCTGCTTCCTGAAAATTCCCTAGCATCTAGTTTGGCATTGTCCCTCGTAACAATGCCATTGTTATCCAGTTTGACTTCTGGTTATCCTTGTACCAATTACAATATTGTCATTTGCTTTGGATACCAGCTTCCCTATAATCTGCTTGCTGACTGATTAAGTTCATCTTGCTTTGCAATCTCCCAATCAATCCGGATCTATCAGAGCTTCTGTAACTTTCTTGGTTTCTTCTTCCATTTTAAAAAACTAGAGAAATAATCATTCGCACTCAGTAGCCCTGCTAATCATTACTCCACCATCTGGATCACTTAAGAACTAGACTCTGGGAATAGACTTGACATAAAACCCTTTGTCTCAGCAGATATGTTCTTGTTGTGTCCTTTGAATTTTCAATGTGGTGTTGTGTCTGACTAGTTGATCCTTCTTTTGCTCTCCTAAGCGGTTGCTGGGAAAATCCTTACCCTTGCTGACCGGCTTCATTGAAATAACGAGTTGTTATACACTTCCATTCCACTACTTGGATATGAATCATCAATACCATTATTTTTTCCTGTAACAGCTTAAAGCATAGAGTTGTTGAACTATGCATTTAGACTTTCAATCATCTTTTGTTGATCAACCATAAATGCCCTGTACGTTGTAGACTCCACTGAGTAGCCATGAAGAATATCCTTACAAGTCTTAGCTGCAAATGCCAAGATCTTCAAACAACTGAAAACATTTCATTGTTTGCTTCTATAGAACATTCTCTCCAAACACTTTCAGGTTATCCAGTGTTTGCTTCTGTTGGCCATTAACTCATTAGAGGTCTTCATGTATCCATCTTAATCAAGGCTTGATCTTACTTGTTGCAAACCGTGTTGACTGTTTCAGCCTTTTGGTATTTAGAAAGTCTTGATTTGCTTGATATTTCCCTTGTAGCTTTAATCAAGTTCTGGTTCTTCCTTTGTACCACTCCATTCTGACACAAAGATCCCAGTGCTGAATATGTCTCAGAATGTTCTTGATGTTATAGATATTAATCAGAACTGCTTCTTGAATTCAGTCCCATTATCTGACCACAAGATCACTTCTATTACAGTTGCTTCCAGCTTGATCTTCTTTGATGTGATCAATCACCATCTGTGATGTCTTGTCTTGAGAACGCATGAATAACAACTTTGTTTAAAAAGAGTAATCAACCATCATCGTACTTTGATGTGATGTTGTCTTTGACTTCTCTTCTTGACATGCCTCACATTTATCATCCTTCTGAATTCCAGATGAGGCAGTCCTCTCACTATACCCCTTTTTACAAAAGAGTTCCTTGAGTTGATGTTCAAGGGTGAGAGCTTCTAATGCCATAACTAAACTCTTGTCAGATGAAGCTTTACAGTAGAAACCATTGACTTCACATTTCCTGATAGTCTAGTCACGAGCATATCCTTTCCTTACTCTAAGAAGAGCAAGCTTCTCAATCTTCCTGCTTCAGATGAGACACTAATCCTTCATTGAATTAACATTTTGTTCTTTGATGCAGAACTGTCTAATAAGAGGATTTGTGCCTTGATTCTCCAGCAAGGAAGTTGCTTCAACTGTTATCAATGACTCCAATAATTAGTTGTTATCAGTGATAGCAATTGTTGAGTCCATGATGACATCCTTTTTTTGTATAGCTTGTCCCGTAATGAAAACCTTTGCTGTCATCTCCAAAGATTATTGACGGGATAGCTTTTGTCAATCATATTTGATTGTGAGGCTCTTTCTTTGATCACATGCCTTTTAAACCTTAATTGTTTTTGGAAACGAGTCGGCTTTCAAAATTTATTTGTTTTTAGACCTTATTACTTATAGAGACGGGTCCAATAAATTCCGAAAATTAGGAAACGAGCCAGACATTGTTCGATAATACGAATATTGATTCGGTTTCGAATCTAAAAATTATTTTAAGCCTAAAATGACTATATGACTTACGTGTTATGTGAATTATGTGGTTAATCGAGTCCTAATAGTTAGTAATTATTGTATAAGTCGATTGTAATATACGGGTAAACGATAAGGGCTACGTGAAGTCGGTTTGAGACGCGATTGAGATATGTGTCGACTAAATAAATATCTTTTATTTGATAGAAACGAAGCCAACAAGGCGTACCAAGCCAGTGTTAGAGAGCGGTGATATAATTGCAGTACATCGCGTAACAGGCAAGTTTTTTCCCTATTCTAAATTTAGAGTAGTGAATCATCTTTTTCTATTCAGATTTTCAATTTGACAAACACTAATGATTCATGTTCACATACACTGATACACAATTATTGCTCCTTCATTTATGTTTTATTTCGATTCCTGATTCCTCTTGATACACTGAATACTCTATTCATATTCTAATAGATTATACATATATATCCTGATATATTTTTGATGTTGGGATACATCAAATCGTACCGATTGTTCTGGATGCTCATCTGCGGACTGGATGGTGACGATAAGGACCAGTTATCAACAAGATCCTATGGAATGGGAGTCAACCGGATCCATGTTTTGGGCCGTAGAGCCTGGGTACCCGAATGGATCTATACATAGAAGTATAGATCTGCACTGTATCCTGACTGATTTGATGCTAGAATCATGTAGATCTTTTCTTCCTGGTCATTTTGGTATATTATATGTCAAATTTGGAGTTCAATAACATGTAGAAACTTATGTTTGATTCTCGGATTCATAAATTAGGGTTCATGTTCTTGAATAATTTCAATTGAAAATTAGGTGTTTCTTTGTTAGGGGTTATTAGATGAAATTGATTACATGGTTGTGTAGATCGTGGAAAAACAAGTTGAATGGTATATTGGAAATTTACAAACGATTCCTGGAACAGCTTAATTAACTTCACTGGAAAAAGGTTCGAGTTCATCGCCGGTGAAGTTTCTAACGGATTTTCCGATCAATCATGCGTTGTTTGTTGATTCTAAATTATGATATAAGTTCCTGGTATTACTTTCTATGATTCTGCAATGTTTGGTGTGTTTCTGGGTTCGAATAAGGTTTCCCGACGAGCTCGAGGCCGCCGACAATGGCGACCGCCGGCGTAGGTCGGGGACGACGATAGAATTACTGCAAAGTTTACATTTCTGATAATCTAGTTTTAAAATTGTGCAAAAATCATATTCCTGTTTAGATTATTTATAAAAATGATATTTTCTTTTTATAATTACTTTTAGAATTTTTTTTATTTATTTTAAATTCCAAAAATTAATATTTTTAATTCTGAAAATTATTTTTAATTTTAATTCAAATCTTAATTAATTAATTTTTTATTTTTAGTTGATAATTAATTATTTAATTAGTCAATTAATTTAAATATTAATTGATTAATTAATTTAATTAGTCATTAATTAATTTTAATTAATTATTTAATTAAATTTAATTATTTATTTTGATTTAAAAATTCCAAAAAATAGTTTCGAGCTTTAAAATATTATTTAAAATTATTTTCAAGGCTCGATAATTATTATAAAATTATATTAAAGTTAGATTAGGGTGTTTGAACTCTATTATTTAATTATAAAATGATTCAGAGACCCGTTTTAATTCCGAAAAATGTTCAAAAATTCGTATTAAATTCCTGGAAAATCATTTTAACCCCGAATCTTCTTTGAAAAATTATTTGGATTGAATATCTTACGTGATATGATCTGATTAATATATAAAATGACTGTACGTGCATTGTTTGACGATTTTATTCATAACTTTCAATCCGTACATCGGATTTGGGTGAAACGAAGGGTAATTAGAAGGTTGTAATGAATAGAATGAAATGGGAAGTAGTATTGATAAATAAATGTGATCTTTAACAGAGGAAGCGAAACGTAGAAAGGGAAAGAAAGTGGTTGACGAGTGAAAACCGGTAGACAAGTACAAGTAGAGTAAAAGCAGATTGATAAGGCAAGTAACCCTGAACTTTCTTGTTATCTTTAAAGTAGTTTCGAACTCTCTTCATTATATTGCAATCCTTTCAAATAGTTCTTCTTCTATATTTCAAGTAAAAGTACTTAATCCTAAACCCTGATTTTTATTGATCTTGAGCCGCAAACCTGATTTCTTGTAAACCATTGATTGTTAAATTCTTAATTACGAACCACACATATTCGATACTACTCCACAAATATATATCTGCCACATACTGATTCTTGATATAAGATTGCTTCACATACCAACCCTTATGCCTTCTATAACAGAAGACCAATCCTTGTAACCCTTGAACCCCTGGTTTTCTACTTTTTGATTATTTCCTTGATTGAAAGTCAATCTTTATGATTTCCTTGTTATACCTTCAGGGAATTACATATCATCCAATGCTTCGAGATAAATGTTGTTTATGATTCAACTATTGATTTACATTGCTTATCATATTATGATTTTGGAATTGGATTGTTTTTAAATATGGACCAGATTTGTGGTCGGACCAGATTCGTGGTCATTATAGGCCAATGTGTGTATTGGATCCTGTATATAGAGCAAAGCTGGGAGCGTTGCTCGGGGTTAGTGTGTGACTGATTAGCAGCCTAACCTTGGTTTTTTTTAAATGAAAGTGAATATCCAATTCTAATCATTGTTTATCAGTAAACTTGATTCATTATATCATTTCAGTTAATCATTATTTAATCTCAGTGTTGTTATTATGACTTGCTGAGCTAGTTAGCTCACTCTTGCAAATCTATTTATAATCTTTTCCAGTGAAAAAGGAAATTGGTGGTAGCGAGGATCCCCAGACAAGCGTGCGAGCTAGGTATCCAGGTTGATATGAGATAAGCTAGCAGATGATGTTTGGCTTAGTTTGTGTTGGTACTTTGTAATAAAGTTTACTTCCGTTGTAAGATAAATAAACTGGGATTTGGAATGATTGTAATATAAATAAGGTTGTGGCTTGTGGGCATATTTTAAACTTCTTCGATCCGTGGATAATGGTAAGTTGGGTCATTGCATATATATTATTATATTCATAAACAGGTTTAAATATGGTGTATGTGTGTGTGTGTTGTGGACCCCAAACTTCTGACCCGGGTTCGGAGGGCGTCACAGGCTTGGTATCAGAGCCAAGGTTTAAAGTCACTGCCACAAGCCTAGATTGTCGGGAATGGGTAGAGGGTTAAGGTTAGTATTAGAAGATAAAGAAATAGAACGTCGAAAGGTTGAGTATGACTAAATAGTAGGTTTTAGTATAATTCGTGATGAGATTTGAGATTATTATCTAGTAGCGTGATTTTCAGATAGCAGCGATGGAAGATTCATTTATCTCGGTATCATCTGATCATTCGGAGCCTTTAGTTGGAAGACGGGCATCTGATCCACGTCCTGCTCTTCCATCAGTGTCGGCTCTAATAGATATTGCGACGGTTGCACCACTACGAGCTATTCCACCTTCATGTGTGAGACCACCTATTCGAGGATCTCAACCTGTTAATTCTGACTCTACCAGACATTCAGTTGCGGGTGCATCTTTCCAGTTTACTACACACCCTGTTCCATACTATAAGTATGAGGCTCTTCTTTTGGAATGAGAAGCCCTGTTGGAACAGATCCATAAGCTACAACATATTATAAGGACTATAGATTTTGACAGGAATATGAGGGAACTTCGGAATGAGATTCAGGTGACCCGAGGAGTACTTGAAGCCAGACTTCATGGAGCTACTTGCAAGTACGCAGCCCCAGATGCTCTTATGGGGTGGGCCAGAGAGGTATTGGAGGATTTGGAGAGGCTTGGTGGACCAGAGTTTCCCTGAAGCTAGATGACGGAGATGATGTGATAGCAGATATATGTATAGTAGTATGTAGTATGTATTATCAAACTTTTGGTGGGTATATAAATAAACTAGACTTGCGGAATAATGGATAAGCCTGTTGTACCTTTGCCTTTAATAAAACGTTTCGTGTTTGTATCACCAAACTTTGATATATATCAGTATCTTTCCTTTTCCAGCATTGTCATTTACTTTACCATACATGTTTTATCCTACTGCACCAGTTATAAAACTCTTGTGATAACATGTACCCTTTCCCCTTAACCATTTATATTCTGTAAAGAAGCATGCAATTTACTTAGTTAAATGATTGAATTTTTTTTCAAAAAGAGATGTTTCTGTTCTGTAAAAACCTTTTCATAAAAAGGATTTGTTTTAAAGGTTAAATAAGTTGATTGATTCTTTACAGAAAATGCCTGCCAGAAGAAATACTCGTTCCACCAACCAAAATGAAGAAACCAATAATAACAACAACACCCTAGAGAGCAATAACCAGAATGTGAATTTAGGTCTCATAGATCCAACTGTAGCCCAGATTCTTTAGATCTTGGCCCAACAGACAGTCCACCTGACTCAACAACAGTAGAGGTAGACTAATCCTCGGGTAACCTTTAAGACCTTTCAGGCGATGAATCCACCAGAGTTTAAAGGTTATGTAGATCCTATTGAGGCAAGGGTCTGGTTAAAGGAGATTGAGAAGGCATTTGCCTTTGTCAAGGTGAGAGAGGAGTAAAAGACTGAGTTTGCGAGATACTACCTGAAGAATGAAGCCACCTACTAGTGGGAAACTATTAAAGTGTTGGAAGGTACAAATGATGTTACATGGGATAGATTCAAGGAATTGTTATTGGAGAAGTATTTCCCTCAGTTTGTTCATGATCAAATGGAATTGAAATCTCTAGAGCTTAAGAAGGGGAATATTTCAGTGGCAGATTATGAAAATAAGTTTGAGGAGTTATCAAGGTTTGTACCATCATATGTGGACATTGATAGGAAGAAAGCCAAGAGGTTTCAGCAAGGACTCAAGCCATGGATCCGTGGGAAAGTGGCCATATTTGAATTGGACACGTATGCGGGAGTTGTGCAGAAAGTTATGATTGCAGAGACAGAAAGTGAAATGTCTCAGAAGGAGAGGGATAGTAAGAAGAGGAAGTTTGAGGGAAATGAAGGACAGTCACAAGCAGAGAAGTTCCTAAATTTCAATCAAAGGAAAGGCAAGTTCCAGCCCGGAAGAAATTTTAACAGGCAGAATCCAGGAAATGGAGGACAAGAAAACCGTCCAACCACTGGAAACCATCCAACCCAGCAGAAGCCAGCTATACTAGATTTCCATGTCTGTGGAAAGAAACATGGTGGAGTTTACAACAAGTTGAATGTGGTCTGCTACAGATGCAACCAGAGGGGGAACTATTCAATGAAGTGCCGTAATCAGCCAGCCAGAGAGCCAACCAATAAGGATCAGCCTACCAGGAATCAGGCAGGCAAAGTTCCAGCAATTGGGTATACCTGTTTCAAGTACGAAAAGCCAGGACATATAGCAAGGGATTGCAATGAACCAGTTCCAGTCAATAATACATTTCGAATCATGGGAGCCCCGCCAACAGTCAATGAACCTCCCAGAGGTAGATTCTATGACATGTCTGTGAAGGATGCTATCATGGACACTGATGTTGTGGCAGGTACGCTTACTGTGAATTCTTATGTGCTAAAGTGCTGGTAGATTCGAGAGCAACTCGATCATTTATTCCTCAAGATTTTATTGATAAGTTGAATTGTCCAGTTGAATTGCTAAGTGAAATTATGATGATAGAATTAGCAAATCAGGAATGTGTATCGGTTAATCAAGTGTTTAAGAGCTGTGAGATTGAGATTTATGGCAATAAGTTTGCTGTTGACTTGATACCATTTAAGTTAGGAGAGCTTGGCGTTATTTTAGGGATGGACTGGCTATCTAAGCACGATCACTACACCATATATGGGCTATTGCAACACCAAGAGAGTGTAGTATAAGACCCCAAATATGTTACAATAGAAGCTTTTGCAACATTTTTGCTAAAATTCGGCATTGCATTTGTTGCCGTTGCAATAGACCCCTGTAGCAACATTTTTTGGAGTTATTGCAACATTTTCAAAGTATTACAATAATTATTATATTGCAACACTTTTATCTATTTTAGTAACACATTTATGATGTTGCAATAAACCTCTGCAATACTTTTTTGTAAAATTTATTGAAGTAAAGTGTTGCAAGGTAAATTTATCTAATTGGTTAAAGTATATATTCTTAAGCGACTTTAGTTTAATTCCAACTTATATGTTGTTTATAGGTTACCAGACTCGTCCCAAGCCTTTTATCACCCCTAGTCGCTCAGGCAAGTTTTCTACCCGTTATACCGTTGTTGTGATGTATATATGCATATGCATTATCTTGTGATAAGTGCATGATTGTTATTAGCAAATCTTGCGATATATTGGAGCATGCTGATATGGTATATATGCATGCCTGTTTCGTAATCTTGATATCTAATTGTTGATTCAAATGCTTATAAGTTGCATAATACCTATGCTAGAGATAAGCAGTAGTTGCGTATACCCTTAGTATAGGGGACCCAAAGGTGAACATTTTCTAAACCGGGAGTCGATGTTCCCGAATATAATATAATATATATATATAGATATAGTTTTCAAAACTATTAATCGAATAAGGTTTATTCGATAACTTTATTTTATTTAATGAATATTATTTTGAATATTCATTCGAGGACTTATGACTCCGCTTATTTTATTTAATGAATATTATTTTTAATATTCATTCGAGGACTTATGACTCCGCTTCTTTTATTAAATAATATTCTTTATTTTATTAAAGAATAATGTTTCGATAATCAAACTTATTTTCGATTATTCAAATAAAGATCGTACTTTCGTATAAGTATACCTTTGGTTATTTATCATTCATTTCAAGTATAAGTTTTAAAACTTCTACTTCAATTATTTTTATAAGGATTATCCTTATGGGAATATTATTTAAATAATAATATTCAGATATTTTCTAATATATCGGAACTAATTTATTTCATTAAATCAGCATTACTCCAAACATTCTTAAAAATGTTTTCGAGTCTTCAAAATGATTTTAAAAGTTAGAGCGGATCCCAAAACTCGTTTTCAAATTTAAGATCTTCCTTTCGAAGGGGATTTAAATACTCGCTTTTAAATTAAGGGATCTGACTCTGTGGTGTATTTTATATTCGCAACGAGGTTGCTGTTTTGATAAATGAATTGATTACTTACCCAACGTTCGGGAAGTAAGTCCATCTAATTGAGTTGGCACAAGCGACGGGCCGGGGTACAGTCTATCAAAGTGTAAGTGGTTGGGTGGCAGTCCATCAACGCGTAAGAGGCCGGGTGGCGGTCTAGCACAAGGTCCTAATGCGGCCAGGGTGATGATCGGTGGGGGATTCATCCATCTACTAATAGAAAAGGTTACTTATTGGTATCTTTGCCTGATCAGCAAGATATCGGGTTTATGCCAAAATTCTTTCCTTTCTAAAATTCATTGGATATTGCAACTCTGTTCATACTTTACATGACAGAGGTTTTCAGGAAATGTATGAGATATATATATATATATGTGAATATATATATATATATATATATATATATATCGGGACTTAATGAAGTATCTCGTAACTTCATTTCATTCAATAATATTTCAAAGATCGAATCTATTCAAGTCTTATGTGGTAGTCCCACCTATGTGATGAACTTCGAAAACTTATTATACTTGGAACGGTGGTAGTTCAAGTAGTTTTACAAAAAGATATAAGTATGGTGAAGTAGTTGGTAACTTCATCTTCCTTTAAGCTTATATCCAGTAAGTAATTAGCTTACACTTGATAAAGGTTTCTAGTAAGTTATCCATTTAGATACTTGCATTATTGTTTACACTATATATTATCTTGCGAGCTGTAATGCTCACTCTTGCTTCATTTCTTCATCACACAACAACAGTTAGGAAAGATGGCCAGACTCAAGCAGACCTAGCGCAAGCGCGTGGGAAGCGTCACGCGTCTTCCCGTTGATATTGTAGCTGCTATAGCTGCAGAGGTAGATCTATTGTAGATCAGGCATTCTATTTTTGGGAATCAATTATGTATAATTATAACTTGTGGCAGATAATGGCAATTAACTGTAAACTTATCAAGTAATTATTTTGGGTTGTAATAACTTTTAAATTGTGGATTCAAGGACTTGTACTTATTTCAATTTCATCTCTGAGACTATAACGTGTTGTGGTGTGTGTTAGTGTGGGGTCATAGCATGAGGTTATTTATTATTAATTAAGTTAAGTGATATTGTGGAAAGAAAGACCGTGACGACCCGGATCCCCGACCCCGGATCTGGGGGCGTTACAGAAATGGTATCAGAGCCAAGCGTTATAAACCTCAGAGATGATGCGACGATTTAATAATAAACTCATAAAGATAATAAGAACTCTTGCCAATTTCATAGTCGGACTACTTAAAGTAGCACTGACAGTTAAAACCCTTACGGGAACCCTTATAAGTATCATGATAGTAACTTAGCTTGTTTAATGTGCAGGCACATGAGATAGAGGACCCAGAGATGTTCGAGCGTGAGCATGATGAGGCACTGCTAGATGCCGAGGATCAGGAGGAGCCTGAGATGGAGGAGGAGGAGGAGGACCCCTTAGAGGAGTCAGAGATGGAGGTTGTTGCGATTTCAGATGAAGGGGACCCGGATGAGGTCCTAGTAGCTGAGGAGCATGTCGGAGCTATGGTAGAGTACACTGGTACCCCTTTACCCTCACTCCCGGTGGTCAGAGCTCCTACCCCTCCACCACTATCTTGGAGACCCTTTGATGACAGCTCTGAGACCCATACTCCCGAGCATAGGCAGACCGAGGAGGCACCCCCAGCGGCTCCGGATTCACCACCTCTCGACCCTGCCCATAGGCAGTCTTTGTTAGCTCACGACTATGTTCAGGATGTACTGAGGACTCGAGTGGCTGTTGCCGAGGCCCGGCTGGATGAGGTCAGGAGGGAGTTGGAGGTGGAGAGGGCTGGTAGGCGTGCCCGAGCTCATGAGGCTAGAGCTACCATACCCCGATCCCTGAGGAGGGAGCTGAATGGGATAGAGCTCACGGCCCGTGAGAGACTCCGATCACTCCAGGGGGACAGGCATGGCTGGATCTCTAGTTTGAAGGCTGACTATATTTTATGTCGTGCGATGGAAAGAGTGTGGGAGCTGACCCGCTCCGGTGTGTGATTCAGGACCAGTGATGTGGTAGTCTAGTCGTCTAGTTAGTCGAGGCCATAGTAAGAGCCAATTTTCCGGGATAGTTGACTTGTACATAGCATCCCTTTCTCTGACTAGACAGATAGACTCTTGTATATCACTTTTGGGCATATGACTGTAGCACTGTTGTACTTTTGACCAGATCGAACTATATATTTCTCGCATTATGTATATATTTGTTTCCTTTCAGTTCAGTTCCTTAGTGATGAGATCACTGTTTTTATCGTTATTACTACTGCACTTCTTATTAGAACTGTCATAATATAATAGAATTGCGAGATACATTCTCCCCATTATAGAAACTGTGCAAGGCACAATTTTATGTATGATTGTGACCTAACGTTGAATTTTCCCAAAAATTTATTAGTATCATGCCGCCAAGAAAGATTGGAACTAGGGCGAACCCTGGATCTGAGGACCAGGGAAGCTATAACCAGGACGGTAGGAACCAAGAACACAGTGAAGAGGAAGATGAGGATTATGTTGAACATGATGACTCCCTGTATGAAGAGGAGGAGGAAACATTTGATGTTGAAGGATTTGAGATAGAGGTTGAAGAAGGAGAAACTGAGGTTGAGCAACCAGTACCAAACCCAGACATGGATCCCATGGGACAGTTCATGCAACTACTAAGGCAGAACTTGGAACGTCAACCCAACCCACCCCCTCAAGGAAATAACAATGTTGTGGCAAACTCTTTCAGGGTTTTCAAGTCCCTTAAGCCTCCTGAGTTCCACGGATCAGCCGACCTAGTTGAGGCAAGGGCATGGCTAAAGGAAATGGAGAAATCCTTGGAGATTCTGAGTACCGATGAGGCACACAAGACTGTATTTGCTACCTACCTTCTGAAAGGAGAGGCCAACTACTGGTGGGAGGCCAAGAAAAACATGGAGACAGATGCTATCGTAACATGGGAGAGGTTCAGTCAGTTGTTTTTGGGAAAATATTTCCCGAGGTTTATGGAGAACCAGATGGAGCTCAAGTTCTTGGAGATAAAGCAAAATAACTTATCTGTAGCAGAGTACGAAGCAAAATTTATTGAGTTATCAAGGTTTGTGCCGGAGTTTGTGAGCACCGAGGAAAAGAAAGCTAGGAGGTTTCAGCAGGGACTGAAACCGTGGATTCAGAATAGGGTACAAATTCTTGAGCTTACTGATTATGCCACTCTGGTGCAAAAAGCAACAATTGCAGAAGTCGGAAGTGAACAGATGCAGAAGAAAAGAGAGAAGAAGGGAATAAAGAGGAAAAGTATGAGCATGGGTGGAAGTTCCGCAGGAGGGAGCTTCCCAACTAGATTTAATCGAGGAGCAGTGTCCCTAGCGGGAAAGAGCATTGGGTTTAAGCGGTCAATGAGTGTGAATGTGAGCCAGAGCGGCCAGAAGTCAGGAAGGTCCTATCACACCAGTCTCGACCCCCATTACCAGCCTGTAACACTTGTGGAAGGATGCATACTGGGGAGTGTAAAGGAAAGCCGGTAATCTGCTTCAAGTGTGGTCGGGAAGGTCACTATTCGGACAAGTGCACTTCGCCAACCCCCATTACCCGCCCAACCACCCCTTGTCATCAGTGTGGACGCCCGGGTCATTGGAAGAGGGAATGCCCCATGAACAAACCAGCAGCTTCGGGAGCCAGCAGGGCTGCCTCCAATAAGCCACCTACCACGAGGACTTTCAACATGACAGTGCAAGATGCTATGAAAGACTCAGATATGATAGCAAGTACCCTTTCTCTAAATTCAATCAGTGCAAATGTTTCATTTGATTCTGGAGCAACTAAATCTTTTATATCAAAGGACTTTGCGCATAAATTAAGACTTAAGGCTGAACCCTTGATAGAACCCTTACAAGTGGAAATAGCCAACCATGAAATTATTCATGTTAACCAGATTCACCCCACCTGTGAGTTAGGCATAGGGGAACAATCTTTTAGTGTTGATCTGATTCCTTTTAAATTAGGGGAGTTTGATGTAATTTTGGGAATGGACTGGCTATCTAGCAATGATGGTCAGATAGACTGTAAGGGGAAGAAAGTTAAGTTGAATATCCCAGGGAAGAAAGAAGTCATATTTAGAGGAAAGATGCAGACGCAGAAATTTTTTACCATGGCCCAGGCCAATAAGATGCTACGAAAAGGAAATGAGGCTTACCTAGCCTATGTGGTGGACACGCAGAAGGAGGTGCCCAACTTGCAAGATATTCCGGTAGTCAATGAATTTGAAGATGTATTTCCACAAGACCTTCCGGGATTACCACCCGATAGAGTGATTGAATTTGTTATTGAGTTGGCCCCAGGAATGGCGCCAGTTTCAAAGGCACCTTACCCATTAGCCCCATTAGAAATGAAGGAATTGGCTACCCAATTACAAGAGCTTTTGGATAAGGGTATGATAAGACCCAGTGTGTCTCCGTGGGGAGCACCAGTATTATTTGTTAAGAAGAAAGATGGGAGCATGAGGCTGTGCATCGACTACCGAGAGTTGAACAAGCTAAACATAAAGAACA
Source organism: Apium graveolens (assembly GCF_009905375.1). Classification (NCBI taxonomy): domain Eukaryota; kingdom Viridiplantae; phylum Streptophyta; class Magnoliopsida; order Apiales; family Apiaceae; genus Apium; species Apium graveolens. The sequence goes on from NC_133651.1 coordinate 45,436,986, forward strand.
GGTACCCGTTACCCAGAATAGACAATCTGTTTGATCAACTAAAGGATGTTGTTTACTTCTCCAAGATTGACCTAAGAACTGGATATCACCAACTAAAGATTAAACCCGAAGATATTCCCAAGACTGCGTTCCGTACCAGGTATGGGTACTATGAGTTCTTGGTAATGTCCTTTGGATTAACCAACGCCCCAGCGGCTTTCATGGATTTAATGAACAGAGTATTCAAGAAGTACTTGGACAAGTGTATGATTGTTTTTATCGATGATATTTTAATCTACTCAAGGATCGTGGCAGAACATGCAGTGCATTTGAGGATAGCTCTAGGAATACTCAGAGAGGAACAGTTATTTGCCAAATTCTCGAAGTGTGAATTCTGGCGGAATGAAGTACAGTTTTTAGGACATGTGATCAATAAAGAAGGAGTATTGGTCGACCCCTCCAAGATAGAGGTGGTCTCAAATTGGGAAAGGCCAACCACACCCACAGAGGTAAGGAGTTTCATAGGATTGGCCGGCTACTATCGTAGATTTTTACAGGATTTTGCGAAGATCGCAACTCCTTTGACACGACTTACCCGTAAGACAGAGAAATTTGAATGGACAGAAAAATGTGAGAATAGTTTTCAAGAATTGAAGAAAAGGTTGGTAACGGCCCCGGTGTTGGCATTGCCAGACGGAAAAGGAGATTTTATGATATATAGTGACGCGTCGCACAAAGGATTAAGGTGTGTGCTTATGCAGCACGGTAAGGTGATTGCGTATGCGTCGAGACAACTGAAGGAATACTAGATTAGATATCCTACTCATGACCTTGAGCTCGCGGCAATAGTTATTGCCTTAAAAAATTTGGAGGCACTACTTGTATAGAGAGAAGTGCGAGATTTTCACAGACCATAAGAGCCTCAAGTACATATTCACGCAGAAAGAGCTCAACATGCGCCAGAGGAGATGGTTAGAGCTAATCAAGGACTATGATTTTGAGATTCTTTACCATCCAGGGAAAGCCAATATGGTGGCTGACGCCCTTAGTAGGAAGGAAATGATCAAAATGATAATGACTTCGGAGGAATTGATAAGGGATTTTGAGAAAATTGAAATAGAGGTAAAGGTAACCGGAATCGGAACTGAAAAGCTGTTTGAGATCTCGATGCAGCCAGAGTTATTGGAAAAGATTAGATTGTGCCAAGAAAAAGTAATGAATGAAGGCAGAGAGTCAATGACTGGAGAAGAAATCCATACTGAGAGAGATGATAAGGGGATAATGAGGTATTCCTACAGGATTTGGGTTCCGAATGTTCAAGAACTTAAAGACGAGATTTTAGATGAAAGCCATAGTTCAAGGTATTTCATTCACCCGGGAAGCACCAAGATGTATAGGGATTTGAAGGAGTATTACTGGTGGCCCAACATGAAGAGGGACGTAGCAGAATGGGTAAGTAAATGTTTGACTTGCGAAAAAGTAAAGGCAGAGCACCAGAGACCCAGTGGACTTTTACGACCCCTGGAGATTCCCGAATGGAAATGGGAACAGATAGCCATGGATTTTGTGATCGGCTTACCAAAAACGAAAGCCAATCATGATGCTATATGGGTAATTATAGACCGACTGACAAAGTCAGCTCATTTCATTCCTATCAATGAGAGATACACGGTCGATAGACTGGTGGACATTTACCTTAAGGAAATAGTGACGCGACATGGAGTCCCAGCGTCCATTGTCTCAGACCGAGACCCCAGGTTCAACTCCAGATTTTGGAGGAGCTTTCAAGAATGTGCGGGGACCAAATTAAACATGAGTACCGCTTACCATCCCCAAACAGATGGGCAAAGTGAAAGGACCATCCAGACACTAGAGGATATGTTGAGAGTTTGTGCAATAGACTTTAAAGAAAGTTGGGATGATCACTTACCGTTGATCAAGTTTTCTTATAACAATAGATTTCATGCCAGCATCGGAATGCCGCCTTATGAGGCCCTGTACGGAAGAAGGTGTCGATCTCCCTTATACTGGGATGAAGTAGGAGAGCGGAAGATGCTCGGACCTGAAGTGGTCCAAAGGACCAAAGACATAGTGGATCTCATCAGAGGACGGCTGGTAGCAGCCCAAGATAGAAAGAAGAAATATGCAGACCTAGCCCGAAAGGACAAGGAGTATGAAGTAGGGGACTTAGTACTGCTAAAAGTATCCCCTTGAAAGGGATTAATGAGGTTCGGAAAGAAAGGGAAACTAAGCCCAAGATACATTGGACCTTTTGAGATACTAAGACGGATTGGGAAGTTAGCTTACGAGCTAGCCTTACCCCCGAACCTACAACAAGTTCATAATGTGTTCCATGTGTCAATGCTAAGGAAGTATCATCGGGATGCCAGACACATAGTGGAGTACGAGCAGGTGGATATGCAACCAGATCTGACTTACGTGGAGAAACCAGTAAAGATTATGGATAAGAAGGAGCAGGTGCTTCGGAACAAAGTGATCAAGCTAGTCAGAGTGCTATGGCAGAATCATAATGTGGAAGAATCAACTTGGGAACTAAAAAGCGCAATGCTAGAAAAGTACCCCCATTTGTTTTCTATTTGATCCCGGGACGGAATCCTTTTAAGGAGGGGACACTGTAATAACCCCAAAATTTTGGACTTTTTGTAACCCTTATGAATAGTGATTTTGCTGATTATGCTGAATAAGAAAACTTTTCATGCCACACTTTGTAGAGGTTCTTCTATTGTTATTCTGAGATCTTATTAGTACTTTATATGGTATATAAGTGTATGTAAAGATCATCAGAATCCAAATTCGAACACTTTGATTTTTTCCCGAAAACCCACCAGATACAGAAAGAACTGAGTATAAGGTAACATGATTGAAAGGATTTAAATTCAAGGATTATAAGAGAGGATCATAAAAGGAATATAATGTATTGAGAAAGGTTAAGGGAACCCAAGTAATAAGATCCCGGGTATGATCCCTCAAACGATAAACGAGAACGAAAGTTAAGCGAACCGTATAACAGATCATCGGTCATTAGCCAATTAATTAGGGGTTAATCAAAGGGGTTAGTGGATGATGATGTCATCACACCAACAAGAGGAAGACAAGTGTAACAAGATGACATAAGAGGATGACGTAAGCATGACAAAATGGGAAGGAATTATTGGTTGATTGTAAGCCACACAATTTTTACCATGGTAAAAGGTTAATTAACAAAACAAAAGGAAGCAACCAAGCCAAAAATAATCATAAAACAAAATCAAATTTGAGAAGTTGACTTTGCATTTCTAACAAGAAGCTCTCGACCTCTTTTCTTTTTCAAAGAAAAGAAAATCCAAATTTAAGTTCCAAGCTTTGATAATTAGTGAGGTAATTATCCAAGGTTCCTTGTACATAGATATAGATATCCTATGAATCTAAGCTTCCATTTCCTTCACAATCTCTTCCAATAATTCATGGAAGAAGAGAGTGAATAGTGTTTTCAAGAACTTGAAATTTTGATCTTGTGTTTTTGTTTAGATAAAGCTTTAGTAAGGATTTCCAAGGGTTGTTTCAAGCTCCTTAGTTACTTTTACTCACCAAGGAAGGTATAATCTCTAAATTTATTCTTATTATTGAATGTTAAGAGCTTGTTATGAGTAGTATAGTTCATGAGAAGCATGATTATTGTAAATTTAGAGTTGGGTTGGTTTTGTAATGTTTTTGAAGTAGTAAATCTTGATTATTGGTTAATGAACTTAAGTATAGCTTTTAGTTCATGATTGAGAGTAGTATAAATTGGAAATATTGAGATTTTGGGGCTGTTATAGTAAAGTATGGATGGATTTTGGTTGTAGTAATGATTGTGGGTTGATTGTGGATTGATTTGGAGTGGTATAAATTTGGTAATCGCGTAAACATAGCCGTCGTAATGCCCGATTTACCTTAGACTGCTTTTGTTCTTAACATCAGGACCCGTGAACTCACTGTTAGGTTTTAACCATTGCCATGATTAGATAGTTCATGTTACGATCTTCATTTTGATATGTGGTACGCTTGAATCTGATGTACGGTTTAGGAGAAACGACCGTTTTAAATAACGGCATTTCACGAATGAACCATTACCCCCACCTTACTTTGAAACCTTGGATAAGGTCCTTAAATGATAATTGGAGTATGAAACAATTATGTAAAGTGGATTAGGCAGTTGGTAGGGTACTCGTGAAAGAATCGCCTTAAAATTCTTAATGGTTAATTTATTAAAAATGGTGGAGCCGAGGGTACTCGAGCGACTTAAGTGAATCGTTAAGCGCAAAAGCGAACGTTAGGCTCTAATTGGTTAAAGTATAGATTCTTAAGCGACTTTGGTTTAATTCCAACTTATATGTTATTTATAGGTTACCAGACTCGTCCCAATCCTTTTATCACCCCCAGTCGCTCAGGCAAGTTTTCTACCCGTTATACTGTTGTTGTGATGTATATATGCATATGCATTATCTTGTGATAAGTGCATGATTGTTATTAGCAAATCTTGCGACATATTGGAGCATGCTGATATGGTATATATGCATGCCTGTTTTGTAATCTTGATATCTAATTGTTGATTCAAATGCTTATAAGTTGCATAATACCTATGCTAGAGATAAGCAGTAGTTGCGTATACCCTTAGTATAGGGGACCCAAAGGTGAACATTTTCTAAACCAGGAGTCACTGTTCCCGAGTATAATATATATATATATATATATATATTTTTATATATATATAGATATAGTTTTCAAAACTATTAATCGAATAAGGTTTATTCGATAACTTAATTTTATTTAATGAATATTATTTTGAATATTCATTCGAGGACTTATGACTCCGCTTATTTTATTTAATGAATATTTTTTTGAATATTCATTCGAGGACTTATGACTCCGCTTCTTTTATTAAATAATATTCTTTATTTTATTAAAGAATAATGTTTCGATAATCAAACTTATTTTCGATTATTCCAATAAAGATCGTACTTTCGTATAAGTATATCTTTGGTTATTTATCATTCATTTCAAGTATAAGTTTTAAAACTTCTACTTCAATTATTTTTATAAGCATTATCCTTATGGAAATATTATTTAAATAATAATATTCAGATATTTTCTAATATATCGGGACTGATTTATTTCATTAAATCAGCATTACTCCAAACATTCTTAAAAATATTTTCGAGTCTTCAAAATGATTTTAAACGTTAGAGCGGATCCTAAAACTCGTTTTCAAATTTAAGATCTTCCTTTCGAAGGGGATTTAAATACTCGCTTTTAAATTAAGGGATCCGGCTCTGTGGTGTATTTTATATTCGCAACGAGGTTGATGTTTTGATAAATGAATTGATTACTTACCCAACGTTCGGGAAGTAAGTCCATCTAATTGAGTCGGCATAAGCGACATGCCGGGGTACGGTCTATCAAAGTGTAAGTGGTTGGGTAGCAGTCCATCAACGCGTAAGAGGCCGGGTGGCGGTCCAGCACAAGGTCCTAATGCGGCCAGGGTGATGACCGGTGGGGGATTCATCCATGTACTAATAGAAAAGGTTACTTATTGGTATCTTTGCCTGATCAGCAAGATATCGGGTTGATGCCAAAATTCTTTTCTTTCCAAAATTCATTGGATATTGCAACTCTGTTCATACTTTACATGACAGAGGTTTTCAGGAAATGTATGAGATATATATATATATATATATATGTGAATATATATATATATATATATCTCGGGACTTAATGAAGTATCTCGTAACTTCATTTCATTCAATAATATTTCAAAGATCGAATCTATTCAAGTCTTATGTGGTAGTCCCACCTATGTGATGAACTTCGAAAATTTATTATACTTGGAACGGTGGTAGTTCAAGTAGTTTTACAAAATGTTATAAGTATGGTGAAGTAGTTGGTAACTTCATCTTCCTTTAAGCTTATATCCAGTAAGTAATTACCTTACACTTGATAAAGGTTTCTTGTAAGTTATCCATTTAGATACTTGCATTATTGTTTACACTATATATTATCTTGCGAGCTGTAATGCTCACTCTTGCTTCATTTCTTCATCACACAACAACAGTTAGGAAAGATGGCCAGACTCAAGCAGACCGAGCGCAAGCGCGTGGGAAGCGTCCCGCGTCTTCCCATTGATATCTGTTAGGAATATGTGTATTAGTTTGATGATAAGTTAAACAAAACACTTAAGTAGAAATCTAGTATTTGTAGCCTCAACAAATAAGACCATCTTGGCTATCCGTTGAAGGAGTAGATTTACTTAGTAATAAGTTTAGTATTGTAGCACATTTCATTCTCTGGATTCAAGTTGTAATTCTTAGATGTTGTAGGAAAGTATCAGTCATGTTGACTACTAGTGGATATGCAAATAGGAGGGCTAATTGTTAATATTTCATGCCTTGTAATTTTGTATAAGTGAAGAAGTATCAACTGATATTGAAGACCTTCAACGGATAAGAAACAAAGCTTCAACGGATGTCTCTAATGCTTCAACGGATAAGTGCTTCAACGGATAAAGACTTCAACTGATAATGCATCAACGGATAAAGCTTCAACGGATAAAGCCTCAACGGATAAGGCATCAATGGATGAAAGCTTCAACGGATGCTTAGTTCATTAGCAGTTTATAGTGACAATTCATAAGCTGACAGAGGCACATGGGTTGACAGAGACAAACTGGAATGTGGAAGCCTTTTGGAGGAATCAAGAAAATGCAGCATTTCCATTCTGGTGCAAACAAGGAAGTATTCAAAGATTCACAGATTATCCTAGATTGCATTGGATAGAGAAATGAAGAAGAAACATGTGAAGAGCCTTTTTAATTGTATTTTACAGTTTTGTCTTCACTTGTAAACTTGGTGATATATATAAACCAAGTAGCAGCTAGTAATTAGATATGAATTTTCCAGAGTTGTTTAGAAAAATTCAGAGAGAAAATCATTTAGTTTGTACTAGGAAGCAGCTGTGATTTAATTCTTTGAATCACAGATTTTCTGAAATAACACATCTCTAGTGGAACAACAAATCCACCAGAAAAGTTTTTAAGTTCTCTGTGTTCTTTACATTTGTGTTTGAATATATATCTGTCTGCATTGGCTTCAAGCAATTCACACACACTTGTTCTCAGAAACACTTAGCCTTAGAAACTGCTCAAAACTTGAAAAAGTTTTGAGATTTACATTCAACCCCCCTTCTGTAAATCTCATTGTTAGTCCACTGGGAATAACAATTGGTATTAGAGCTTGCTCTTAACATACAAAGAGTTTAAAGATCTATTCTGCTAACATCATGAGTAAGAAGGATATTGGTGTAAAGATTCCAATCCTGGAAAGAGATAACTATCATCACTGGAAGGTGAAGATGCATTTACATCTTTTCTCTCAAGATGAAAGCTACATCAACTGCATTGAAAATGGTCCTCACATCCCACACAAGGTGGCCACAGCTGCTACTGCAACAGTTGTTGTTGGACAGTCTATTCCCAAGCCAAAGGCAGAATGGACTGTTGAAGATATTGAAGAGGTCCACAAGGACAAGAAAGCCATGAACATTCTATTTAATGGCATGGATCAAGATATGTTTGACAATGTCATCAACAGCCAAACTGCTAAGGAAATTTGGGATACTATGTAGCTTATCTGTGAAGGCACTGAGCAAGTTAGAGAAAACAAAATACAGCTTCTCATTCAACAGTATGAATATTTTCACTTTGAAGAAGGAGAATCATTGAATGATACCTTCAACAGATTTCAGAAACTGTTGAATGGATTGAAGCTGTATGGGAGAGTGTACCAAGTCAAGGACTACAATTTAAAATTTCTAAGGTCTCTACCAAAGGAATGGAAGCCTATGACTGTTTCTCTAAGAAATTCTCAAGATTATAAGGACTTTACACTTGAAAGATTATATGGAATTTTGAATACATATGAACTTGAGATGGAGCAAGATGAGCTGTTGGAAAAGGGAAAGAGAAAAGGAGGATCACTTGCACTTGTAGCTGACAGTGAGAAGGTTGAAGCCAGGAATGAGGAAAAGACAATGCCAAGTCTCAAAATTGGCACAAGAAAATCAGAATCAAGCAAGGGTAAGGAGCAAGTAGCTGAGGATGAAGACAATTCCAGTCAGGATGACTCTGATGATATTGATGAACATCTGGCTTTTCTAGTCCAGGAGGTTTGCAAAGATGAAGTTCAGGAAAAATACAAAATTCACTAAGCCAAACAAAAACATGGTGGACAAATCCAAGTTCAAATGTTATAACTGTGGCATGAGTGGACACTTTGCAAGTGAGTGTAGGAAGCCAACCTCTGATAAAAAGAAATTTGAGCAAGTTGATTACAAAAAGAAGTATTTTGATTTGCTCAAACAAAAGGAAAGAGCTTTTCTCACTCAAGATGATTGGGCAGCAGATGGGGTCAATGAAGATGATGATATGGAATATGTCAACCTAGCCCTGATGGCTAATTTTGATGAAAATGAAACTAGTTCATCAAGCAACCTGGTAATTACTACTGATCTCTCTCTGTTTTCTAAACATGAATGCAATGAAGCCATAAATGATATGTCCAATGAATTATATCATTTGCGTGTTTCCCTGAAATCACTAGCTAAAGAAAACACTAGGATCAAAGAGAATAATGTGTTTTTAAGTGATAGGAATGCTGTGTTAGAGGATCAGGTAATTGAGCTTGAAAAGATAAAGCTTAAATGCTTGACTGTTGAGAGTGAACTAGAAGAAGCTGTTAAGAAAGTAGAAATTCTTTCTAAACAGTTAGAAAGTGAGCAAGAGGTAAACAAGGCCTGGAAAACATCTAGGGATGTTAGTGTTCAGATTGCCAAGGTTCAGGTAATTGAATCATTCTGTGAGAATGCCTGGAAGAAAAACAAAAAGGAGTTAGAATTAATTGATGGATTGTCAACGGATGTGGAATCAACGGATGATGAAAGTTATCCGTTGAAGGAAGAAAAGGAGCATCCATTGAAGGCTTATCAATTAAAACAGGCAAGTAATTTTAAAAATAAAAATCTCAATAAGAAGGATGATTCAACTTTCAAGAACTTTGTCAAAGAAGGAGCCAGCACATCCAAAGATGCCGGTAAGGTGAATATAGGACACATGACTTTAGATCAGCTGAAAAATAGGCTTAAGTTGGTTGAGGATAAGAAGGAAACTAAAAAAAATCTAAAAGAAGCGGGAAGGTAGGGATTAATAAACATAACAATTACACACCTGATAGGTATGCTCCTAGAAAAAGCTGTGTGCATTGTAAAAGTGTTAATCACCTATCTGATAATTGCAAATCTGTTAAAAATACTCACATGCCTTCAAATCCCTCCATGCCTAACATGTCTATGTCACCTCTGCATGTCATGCCTGTTATGTCTCATCAGAATCCCCATGCACATTTTGCAAACATGCCATATATTAATAATCCTTATTTTACTGCATTTAGTATGCCTCAATGCCATATAATATGCCTATGTGGAATAACATGTTTGCACAATCTATGCCTTATCAAATTCAATCAAATGTGCTAAATGATTCTGTGACTAACCCTACACTTCAACCAACCACATCTGAGATCAAGGTTGACCCAAAGTTACCTAAGTCAAAAGATGCAGGAGGAATGAAGTCTAGGAAAAAGACTAACAAGGCTGGACCCAAGGAAACTTGGGTACCAAAATCAACTTGATTGATTTTGTTGTGTGCAGGGAAAAAAAAGGAATCTATGGTACTTGGACAGTGGCTGTTCAAGACACATGACATGAGATTTCACCCTGCTCACAGAGTTTAAGGAGAGAGTTGGCCCTAGCATAACCTTTGGAGATGACAACAAAGGATTCACTATGGGATATGGCTTGATTTCAAAAGAAAATGTCATCATTGATGAAGTTGCATTGGTTGATGATCTCAAACACAACTTATTGAGCATCAGTCAACTATGTGACAGAGGGAATAATGTTTCCTTCAATTCTGAAGCCTGTATTGTCACAAGTAAAAAGGACAATAAAGTGGCTCTAACTGGAGTTAGAAAAGGGAATGTGTACTTAGCTGACTTCAACTCTACAGATGCAGAATCCATTACTTATCTTTTCAGCAAAGCAAGTGCAGTTGAAAGTTGGCTATGACACAAGAAGCTGTCCCATTTGAATTTCAAGACAATGAATGATCTAGTCAAAAAGGACTTAGTTAGAGGAATGCCTCTAGTTGAATTCACAAGGGATGGACTGTGTGATGCTTGTCAGAAAGGAAAGCAAAAGAAAGTATCATTTAGTAAGAAGCTTGAATCTGCAATTGATGAACCATTACAACTGCTACACATGGATCTCTTTGGACCAGTCAATGTATTGTCAATTTCAAGAAAAAGATATTGCCTAGTGATTGTAGATGATTTCTCAAAGTTTTCTTGGGTTTATTTTCTTGGATCAAAGGATGAAGCCAGTGAAATCATTATCAATCATATCAAGCAAGTCAACAATCATCCTGATTTCAAAGTAAGGAATATTAGGAGTGACAATGGAACTGAGTTCAAAAATTCAACCATGAAGTTGTTCTGTGAAGAAAATGGGATCATGCATGAGTTCTCAGCTCCAAGGACCCCATAACAAAATGGTGTGGTGGAAAGGAAGAACAGATCACTAATTGAAGCTACAAGGACAATGCTTGAAGAGTCAAAACTCCCAACTTACTTTTGGGCTGAGGCTGTTAACTGTGCATGTTACACTCAGAATATTTCTCTAATTAATTAGGCAAAAGGCATGACTCCCTATCAATTATTCAAGAGAAGAAAACCAACTTTAAACTATCTGCATGTCTTTGGTTGCAAATGTTACATCTTAAGGAATCAATCTGATCACAAAGGAAAGTTTGATGCAAAGGCTGATGAAGGAATATTTGTTGGTTATTCTGCTGGAAAATCATATAGGGTCTACAATCTAAGAACCAACATTGTCATGGAATTTGTGCATGTTGTGTTTGATGATAAAAAGATTGATGGACTAACAGATGAGGGACATCATGAAGGACTCAAATTTGACAACATTGAGATATATTGTGATGATAGTGAAGATGAGAATGATGAATAAGGCATCTCAAGAAGAATTCAGAATCTGCCTTTGGATAATGCACAGAATGCTGCATCCGTTGAAAGTCATAATTCAGCTTCCGTTGAAAGAATCAATGCAGCATCCGTTGAAAGACAAAGTGCATCATCCGTTGAAGTTCATAATGAAGCATCCGTTGATCACAGTCTGTCAACGGATAATCAATTCACTTCATCAGTTGATAGAGCTCCCAATTTCTTTCAAAGGATCAGCAACTCAGGGGGAGTTTTAACCAATCAACATTCTATCTCACATCATGACAATACTGAGGCAACCTCATCTAGAGCTAATCTACCACCTCAAAGGAAATGGACCAAGAATCACCCTTTTGAACTGATCATTGGTGATGCTACATCTAAAGTGCAAACTAGAAGGGCTACTCAAGATGAATGTCTGTATAGTAGCTTTCTATCACAGGAGGAACCTAAGAGAGTGGAAGAAGCTCTATTGGATCCAGATTGGATTTTAGCAATGCAAGAGGAGCTAAACCAATTTGAAAGGAACAAAGTATGGAAGCTGGTACCCAAGCCAAAGAATAAGAGTTCTATTGACACAAAATGGGTATTCAGAAACAAGATGGATGAAAATGGCATTGTCATAAGGAATAAAGCCAGATTGGTTGCTAAAGGATATTCTCAACAAGAAGGAATAGATTTTGATGAAACATTTGCTCCAGTTGCCAGACTTGAGGCCATCAGAATCTTTCTAGCCTATGCAGCCCATGCCAATTTCAAAGTCTATCAAATGGATGTCAAGAGTGCATTTCTAAATGGGGAATTGGAGGAAGAAGTTTATGTAAGCCAACCTCCAGGATTTGAAGATCCAAACTTTCCAGACTATGTGTATTATCTGTTGAAAGCACTCTATGGACTAAAGCAAACACCTAGAGCCTGGTATGAGACTTTGTCAAAATTCCTTCTAGATAATCACTTCACAGGAGGTACTGTTGACAAAACTCTCTTCTTTAGAAATGTTGATGGCTCTAAAATACTTGTTCAAATTTATGTAGATGATATTATATTTGGATCTACAGATAATAAGCTTTGTAAAAAGTTTGCTAAGTTAATGCAAAGTAAATATGAAATGAGCATGATGGGAGAGCTAACTTATTTTCTTGGTTTACAAGTTAAACAAGTTAGTGGTGGATTTTTCATTAGTCAAACTAAATACATTTATGATCTTTTAAAGAAGTTTGACTTAATGGATTGTTCATCTGCAAAAACTCCCATGGCCACTGCCACCAAGCTTGAATTAAACAAGGCTGAAAAGTCTGTGGATATTTCAAGTTATAGAGGCATGGTTGGCTCACTTTTATATTTAACTCCTAGTAGACCTGATATAATGTTTTCTACATGTCTCTGTACTAGATTTCAAGCTGACCCTAAAGAATCTCACTTAGTGGCTATTAAAAGAATCTTCAGATATCTCAAAGGGACTCCAAATCTAGGAATTTGGTACCCTAGAGAGTATGGTTTTGATCTAATTGGCTACTCAGATGCAGATTATGCAGGCTGTAAAATAGACAGGAAAAGCACAACTGGCACCTGTCAATTTCTAGGGAACAAGCTTGTGTCATGGTTCAGCAAGAAGCAAAATTCTGTTTCTACATCAACAGTTGAAGCTGAGTACATTGCTGCTGGTAGTTGCTGTGCACAGATACTATGGATGAGGAATCAACTATTTGACTATGGTTTGACTGTTGACAAAATTCCTATATTCTGTGACAACACAAGTGCCATTGCCATTACTGAAAATCCAGTGCAGCACTCAAGAACCAAGCACATTGACATCAAGTACCATTTCATTAGGGAACATGCGATGAAAGGTACAGTGGAACTTCATTTTGTTCCGAGTGAAAAGCAGATTGCAGACATATTTACCAAGCCACTTGATGAATCATCATTCACAAGATTAGTAAGTGAGCTAGGTATGCTTAATTATTCATAAATTTATGTCCTCTATATAATCTGTCTTGAAGCCTGAAATGAATTTGCTGCAAGAACAAAGTTGGCTTTTAGTAAAACTTATTCTATCAACGGATATTCCCTATCCGTTGAAAGCCAAAATTGTTCTATCAACGGATGATCATTATCCGTTGAAAGACAAATACATTTCTGGTAATTTTATCCCTCAACGAATAAAATAGTGTTGATCATCAACGGATAACTATTTACCGTATCCGTTGAAGTGTCACATCAGTTACTTTAAGTGAGTCACAGCCGTTGATTCTTTTACTTAACCGTTGATACAGATATATACACTATTGTATATATTTGTATTAAAGGCAGTTTTCAGAATTTCTGCAGTTTTCTTTATTCTTAAACGGCTATAATTTGCTTGAAAGTATCATTTAATCATTTTATTTACGTTTTAATTCAAGAAAGTATAAAAGCCCATTGAATTCTAATTTTCATTTTACGCTTTCTTGCAATTTTTATTCTCCTTCTCTCCCAAAATTCTCAAGTTTTTCTGTAATAACCCCAATTTTTGGAAATTTTTGAAACCCTTATGAATAGTGTTTTTTTCTGAATGAGAAAACTTTTCATGCCACACTATGTAGGGGTTCTGTTATGGATATTCTGAGATTTTATTAGTACTCTATATGGTATATAAGTGTATGTAAAGATCGTCAGAATCCAATTCCGAACACTTTGATTTTTCCCGAAAATCCACTAGATACGGAAAGAATTGAGTATAAGGTAACATGATTAAAAGGATTTAAATTCAAGGATTATAAGAGAGGATCATAAAAGGAATATAATGTATTGAGAAAGGTTAAGGGAACACAAGTAATAAGATCCCGGGTATGATCCCTCAAACGATAAACGAGAACGAAAGTTAAGTGAACCGTATAACAGATCAGCGGTCATTAGCCAAGTAATTAAGAGCTAATCAAAGAGGTTAGTGATGATGATGTCACCACACCAACAAGAAGATGACAAGTGTGGGAAGATGACATAGGAGGATGACATAAGCATGACCAAAGGGAAGGTATTGTTGGTTGATTTCAAGCCACACAAATTTTACCATGGTTAAAAGGTAATTAACAAAACAAAAGGATATCAACCAAGCTTTTTATGCACAAAGATCAAGAAAACAAAGCAAGCTTCTCTCTCCCCCCTTTTCATCTTCTTCATTTCGAATTTTTCACCAAAATGGTGAATTAGAAATTCAAAACACAAGCTATACTCCATGGAAAATTATAAGGTTTGTTTCTTTGGATCCTATATTTCATAACTAAGAAGAGCAAGTAGTTTGAGTGCTTGAATCAAAGGTTTTCTATCTCAAACAAATCATTTTAGTTTAGGGTGAATAGTAACTTTCAAGAACAAATTTGTGATTCTTGATTTTATTTGCAAGGTCAAGGTAGCTTAAGCATATATTAAGGCTTCCATGGACATTCCAAGGATCTTTCATGGATTAAAAGCTTCAAGGAAGGTATACCATCTCCAAACCCTAGATTCCTATATATTATAAGATGATTTTGATTAGTGGGTTGATATTGTAGTTTGTTGTTATGATTTAGAGTTTGGGATTTGGAATGGTAGTGAAATGGAATGGTAATTGTTGTGGTTTTGATTTAAAGGAACTTAAGTATGATTAAAGTTAAGTTTAGGCATAAGTATGAATGATTAAATTGAATTGGTTGGGGTTGTTATGATGTGATAAGGATGGATGTTGGTTGTATGTTGGATTGAGGTTGGTTTGTGGTTGGTTTTGTATGGTTTAAAATTGGGAAATCGCGTAAACATAGCCGTCGTAACGTTCGATTTTCTTTGGACTGTTTTTGTGCATAGCATTATGACCCGAGAACCCCCTGCTAGATTATGACCACTACCATGTTTAGATAGCTCATGTTACGAGCTTCGTTTTGATATGTAGTTCGTTCGATTCCGATGCACGGTTTAGGAGAAACGACCGTTTCAAGTAACGGCGTTTCGCGAACGAAACTTTTTCCCTCGCCTTACTTTGAAACATAGATTAAAGACCAAAAAGGGTTAATTAATGTATGAAACATTTATGGTAAGTGTGTTAGGCAGTTGGTAAGACACTCGCGAAGGAATCGCTTTAAAACTCGTAAAGGTTAAATTATTAAAAATGGTGGAGCCGAGGGTACCCGAGTGACTTAAGCAAATCAGTGAGCGCAAAACAAGCGTTAGAGTCTAAGTTAGTTAAAGTATAGATTTACAAGTGATTTTGGTTTAATTCCAACTTACTTGTTGTTTATAGGTTATCAGACTCGTCCCGAGCCTTTCTCACCCCCAAGTCGCTCAGGCAAGTATTCTATCCGTTATACTGTTGTTGTGATGTATATATGTATATGCATTATCTTGCGATAGATGCATGATGTTTATATTAGCAAATGTTGCGATATATTGTAGCATGTGATATGGTATATATGCATGCCTGTTTCATATTCTTGAAATATATATCTGTTGGTTCAAATGCTTATTCGTTGCATAATACCTATGCTAGAGATAAGCGGTATTTGCGTATACCCTTAGTATAGGGACCCAAAGGTGAAAATATTTTCTAAAACCGGGAGTCGAGGATCCCGAGTAGATTTTGTATATATATGGATATGGATATATATATATATATTTATTTATATATGGTTATAGTTTTCCAAACTATTAATCGAATAAGGTTTATTCGATAACTTTAAACTTTATTTATTATTGAATATTATTTCGAATATCATTCGAGGGCTTATGACTCTTTTATATTATTTATTGAATATTATTTGAATATTCATTCGAGGACTTATGACTCCTTTTATTTATTTATTGAATATTATTTGAATATTCATTTGAGGATGTATGACTCCTTTATTTTATTTAATGAATATAATTTATAATATTCATTCGAGGTATTATGACTCAGCGTATTTTATTTATTGAATATTATTTGAATATTCATTTGAGGATCTATGACTCCGATTATTTGCTGAGGTATATTCTTTATTTTATTAAAGAGTAAGGTGTTAATAATCAAACTTATTTTCGATTATTCAAATAAAGATAATACTTTCATATAAGTATATCTTTGGTTATTTAATGTTTATTTCAAGTATAAATTTTAATACTTCTACTTCAATTATTTTTATAAAGACTATTCTTTATGGGAATATTATTTAAATAATAATATTCAGTCATTTTCTAAATATTCTGGGGACTGATTTACTTCATTAAATCAGCTTAACTCCAAACACTCTTTAAAGTATTTTCGAGTCTTCAAAATGATTTTTAAAAGTCAGAGCGGATCCCAAAACTCTTTTTTTTTTATATTTAAGATCTTCCTTTTAAGGGGATTTAAATACTCGCTCAAAACCTGGGGAATCCGGCTCTGTGGTGTATTTTATATTCGCAACGAGGTTGCTGTTTTGAGAAAACAATTTGATTACTTGCCCAATGTTCGGGAAGTAAGTCCATTTGATTGAGTCGGCATAAGCGACAGGCCGGGGTACGGTCTATTATTGTGTAAGTGGCTGGGTGGCAGTCCATCAACGCGTGAGGGGCCGGGGTACGGTCTAGCGCGAGGTCCTAATGCGGCCAGGGTGATGACCGGTGAGGAATTCATCCATCTACAGTAGAAAAGGTTACTTATTGGTATCTTTGCCTGATCAGCGAGATATCGGGTTTATGCCAAAATTCTTTTCCTTTCCAAAATACATTGGATGTTTCAAACTCTGTTCATACTTTACATAACAGAGGTTCCAGGAAATGTTTAAGAGATATATATATGTGGATATATATATATCGGGACTAAATAAAGTATCTCGTAACTTTATTTCATTCAATAATATTTCAAAGATTGAATCTATTTAAATCTTGTCTTGTAGTCTCATCTATGTGATGAACTTTTGAAACTGATTATAACTTGAACGGTGGTAGTTCAAGTAGTATTTGGAAAAGATATAAGTATATTGGAGTACCTTATAACTTCATCTTTTAAACTTATATCTAGTTAATAATTGTCTTATGAATGACAAAGATTTTTAGAAAAACGTTGAGACAAGGTTAGATATATGAGATCACCTTGCAACGATATTTTTTTTATACAGTTATACACTGGAACTTTGTGTATATTATGCATGGAAGAGGACTTCCAATATTTTGAAAAGTATATATGTATATATACTGAATACTTTGCGACTTCATCGCATTAAGATATCAACTTGGTTCATTTCTTTTGACCAAGACTTTCATGAGTACTATGAGAAGGCTCATATATTGTAAATCATTATACATATTATTTTGGTGGGCTTACTGCTCACCCTTGCTTTATTTCTTCATCACACAACAACAGTTAGGAAAGATGGCCAGACTCCAGCAGACCCAGCGCAAGCGCGTGGGAAGCGTCCCGCGTTTTCCCGATGATGTTGTAGCTGCTATAGCTGCAGAGGTAGATCCATGGTAGATCAGACCATCTACTTTTGAGAATCAAATTATGTATAATTATAACTTGTGGCAGATAATGGCAATTAACTGTAAATTTATCAAGTAATCATCTTGGGTTGTAATAACTGTTAAATGGTGGATTCAAAGACTTGTATTTATTTTAATTTCATCTCTGAGACTATAACGGGTTGTGGTGTGTGTTAGTATGGGGTCACAGCATGAGGT
This sequence comes from Apium graveolens, assembly GCF_009905375.1. Taxonomy (NCBI): domain Eukaryota; kingdom Viridiplantae; phylum Streptophyta; class Magnoliopsida; order Apiales; family Apiaceae; genus Apium; species Apium graveolens. The sequence continues at coordinate 45,454,721 of NC_133651.1, forward strand.
TATTTATTATTAATTAAGTGAAGTGATATTGTGGAAAGAAAGACCGTGACAACCCGGATCCCCGACCCCGGATCTGGGGGTGTTACAGAAATGGTATCAGAGCTAAGCGTTATAAACCTCAGAGATGATGGGATGTTAAGATAATAAGTTCACTAAGATAATAAGAACTCTTGCCAAGTTCATAGTCGGGCTACCTAACGTAGTACTGACAGTTAAAACCCTTATGGGAACCCTTATAAATATCATGATAGGAGCGTAGTTCGTTATCGTATATGGTAGCGGGACTCCGAACCCTGAGGTTGAGGAGCAACATCGCGATGATATTTTATTACTAATTGGAGATCGGATTGTGGATCCGATAGAGTGTCCTAATGCAGGACCGGATGATATTGATATTGAGGATGTAGCGGTTGAGGATGTTGTCCTAGAAGGGATAGTTGTTGAGGAGGATCCCATGGAGGATCCTGACAGGATTGGATAAAGGACCACTGATGAATTGATGACCATGGTTTGGTCGACTACCAGAGGAAGGATTGGCCGGTCACTACCGGAGGTTCGTTCAAGTTGTAAAGATAGTAGCCCCTTTAACGCGGCTTACTCGTAAGACTGAGAAGTTCGAATGGATAGAGAAATGCGAGAACAGCTTTCAAGAACTGAAGCAGAGGTTGGTGATGGCCCCTATGCTGGCGTTGCCGGATGGAAAAGGGGATTTTGTGATTTGTAAGTGACGCTTCGCATAAGGAATTAGGGTGCTTCTTATACAGCACAGCAAGGTAATCGCGTACGCGTGAAGACAATTAAGGGAATATAAAATTCGATATCCCCACCCATGAGCTTGGGCTCGTGGCAATAGGTTTGCCCTAAATATTGGAGGCACTACTTGTATGGATAGAAGTGCGAGATTTACACAAACCATAGGAGCTCTAGTACATTTTGCGTAGAAAGAGCTCAACATACGCCAGAGGAGGCGGTTAGAGCTAATCAAGAATTATGATTGGGAGATTCTTTATCATTCGGGGAAAGCCAATATGGTGGCTGATGCCCTTAGTAAAAAAGGAGAGACTCAAGATGATAATGTCTTTTGGAGAGTTTATAAGAGATTTTGAGAAAATGGAAATAGTAGTGAAGGTAACCGGAGCCGGTACCGAAAAGTTGTTTGAGATAGCAATACAGCCCGAATTATTGGAAAAGAACATATTGTGCCAGTAAAGGTGATGAATGAAGGCAGAGAGCCAACAAATAAATATGAGATTAATACCGAGAAAGATGATAAGGGAATAATGAGGTATTCCTATAGAATTTGGGTTCCAAATGTTTAAGAGCTTAAAGATGAAATCTTAGATGAAAGCTAGTTTGAGGAATAAGAGTTAGAGCAAACCCTGAATGTGATAGTCAGGGAGGACGCCATCAAGATAGAAGGAACCCATAACATAATGAAGTGGAAAATGAGGATTTTAACGTACAAGATAACCCCAAGTATGGGAGAAGGATGAAACATTCCATACTAAGGAAATGGAAAGTCGAGTAAGGAAAGGAGACCCGAGACGGTACTCCAATATGGCAATTCATGGACCTGTCTAAAGAGAACTTAGACTATTATCCCCAACCACCACCCTGAGGGGACAATGCGGCAGGAAATTCTTTCATGACCTTTAAAGCGTTAAGCTCTCAGAGTTCCAAGGAACAAGTTGACCTAGTCGAGGCAAGAGCCTGGCTAAAGGAAATATAGGAATCATTTGAGATTCTAAATGATTGACGAACCACAAAGGACTGTTTTTGTCACTTACCCTCCTAAGAGAGAGGCCACCCGCTGGTGAAATACCAAGAAAGGTACGGAGCCAGAGGTTATGATAAACTGATTAAAGTTCAGCCAATTGTTTTCGGGAAAGTAATTCCCAAGGTTATGGAGAGAGTGTAAAAGCTTTAGAGCCAGAACAAAGGCAGACGAGTATGATGAATTGTGAATTTAAGTTGTAAAAGTTGTCAAGATTCATTCTAAGGACACAAATCCGGAATGACGGGATGTTTGAAATCAATGCTTATGTTGTGTTGGTTCATGAAATAATGATAAGAGAAAGGGAACTAAAAAGGGACTGAAGTGGAAAGGGATATAAAGGCAAAAGAGTTTGAGGTATGATAAGGGAGTCGGGTATGAGGAAACCCTAAAGACTCATAGCAATAGAAATAGAAAAGTATGTAATCGTCAGGATGATGATGATCCACCATGAGTTAAAATTGATGGTTGAAGGCATAAGAGATACATATATTGTACCCCCTTTAAGTTGGGAGGATTCGAGGAAACCTTGAGATAGTTCGAAGGATAAATATTGAGACACGGATAGACTGAGGAGACAAGAAAGTAAGAAATCAGGAAAAAAAAAAATTTGGATGAAGGAAGTGACCTTCAATAATGTGAAATGTAAGACCGGTGGCTCGATACCCAGAAAGGGAGACGCCAGGTATGAAAGATATCCCAACATTGAGGTGACTGTTGAGATAAACAACAAAAGTAAATAAGGAATTATTAAGAAGAAGTTCACGTTGAACACGACCAATATCTTCCAGAACATCCTTGTTATCGTTACCAAATTAGGCAAGACAAGCGGATAACCGTTGTTATCTTTTGGAGGCCATATGGATTGACCTCAATTTGAATAAGGATGCTAAAGTTAGGTATAGACTATCGAGGTGGAAATGATTGAACAAGATACCCTTATCAGGGATATATGACTTTATTTATCCATGGAAGGATGCTTGTACCTTTTTAAAGGTGGAATTAAGGAAAGAACATTGGTAACTTAAAATGAATCCTAGGGGAATGCATACAGGTTAGCATTTCATCCTTAATAGGGATAGTATGAGTTTTGACAGTATGAATTGGAAAGGATTAAGGTAATAATAACCTTTAAGAATCAGTGGAGAAATTTTTCAGAGGCATATAGACAATGGTTCTAGTAATAGTAAATGGTATTTTAATATGCCCTGTATCTAGGGAATACAGGAGGAACGATTGAAGGATAACCTTAGAGGTTTTACAAGGAGAAAGGTAATATTCAAAATTCTCAAGAATAGAAATGTTGATAAAGGAAATATGACGTAATTATATTGATGCCAAGTGAGGCACGTGTTAAACCACGAGAAGGTATGGATCGAACCAGTAATGGTCGAAATTGTTCAGGGCAATTAGGACTTAAGATAGAAGATGCTCTAAGTATAATTGAGAGTCAGTCATGACAGTGATTAACCTCTAAAGACTGAGGCAATAACTTATGGAAAAATGGTGATTTTTTTTTACTCATCAGATTTTAAGGAAAACATCTTCACATAAGCTGTGATTGAAATGAGGTAGAAAATTATTTGGAGGTGGTTAAAATGACATTGACTATAAGGAAATTGTACTATCAGGAAAGGCCAAAGAGGTGGCCGACACTTTAAAGGTAAGTGGATAATTATAGGCGCGTGTGCCAAAAGAATACAGTGATGATGGTTAAAAAAAAATGTGTGAAGGTTGAATTATGGTTTGGAAGATTGACATTCCTTCTGATGACTGTGCAATACCCAACCGTAATAGTAGTTGGTAAAGGTTTAATTCGTGTAATCGCCATGAACGGGCTATCTATCTTAGAAGGTCCTATCTTGAGATAAGCCAGGACCATGTTTCAAAAAGGACTAGATGAACCCTTGAGTTAAGTCTTCTATTTAAGGCATATGATTAAGAATGGTATTAACCTGCTATCATTGCTTTGATTGAAACTCTTCTGCAATTTTATCTGCTTCATGTCATGAAAGTACGTCAGAGTTTGGAGTGTTCTTCATGAATTGTGATTGGTGGTTATGTTAACTCCTTAGGAGAATTAGATACGAGATGTATGGACTCCGTATGGTTAGCTATTAAGACTTCATGGAAAATGAATGACTACAGTAGGTCAGTGGTGGACCATAGTAAGGCAGCAATGATTCTGTGAGTAATGAGCTGGTTACAACCGTGAGAGTTGTATTGGAATGGGTGTTGAGATTGAGTACCACTAATCGGGTAGTGGTAGTGTATAAGTTATCATTGATAGACTAATTAAGTAGAGTATCTACCTATTGAATATTTATTCTTTCTTATCAATAGAGAGCCGTATTATTATACGAGGAAGGTTGCGATGCAAGCATAGAATTCTAGTAACGATGATGTCTAGAATGAGATCCCAGGTTCGATTTTCGATATCGAGGGAGTTTCAAAGGTAATTGTGTATAAGCTCGAGGAAGGGCATGGGTCCATAGAATGATGGACGGGTTAGCGAAAATATTTAGGCACGTGAAATACGATGCTATAATACTTGATGCTGATATAAATACGTCTATGTTTTGTTCTCCTATGACAAACCTCTATAATTCAGAGGTAGGTTCCAAGCCAGATATTTTGTGGCAGTATATATATATATATATATATATATATATATATATATATATATATATATATATATTTTTATATATATACAATTCTCTTCAGTTCGTTCTTTTCTCTTCTTTTCATTTCATGTAATCTGAGAAGAACAACCCTTCCAGAAGGGGAGGTATTGCCGAATGACTATCTATCTGTGTGATAGAAGCCTAGTAGGATACCATCTATTGTTTAATTGCTTGTCAAGTACTAAAGGCTGGCCACCTTCTGTACTAACTATGCGATATAACAAGTGTTCATGATCTTAGTGATCTCTCAACAAATTCCTTTACTTTTATTTGATTGATCAAATTTTGGAAAATAGAAACAACTGAAAAAGGAGTAATAAAGTGGTGGTAGTATGCAGAATGGGAACACATTCGTGATACTAAGGTTGTCGTGGTCATTAAAAGGTTATAGAACGCTAACGAGCAAAAGTATAACTAGTATAATATTAGGAACGGAAGGTTGTAGCGATTACGAACTATAAAAGAATGGGTATTGAGAAGCAAAAGCTCTAATGCTAAACGCTATAATGAGAGTCTGTGCAATAGACTTGAAAGAATTTGGAATGATCACTTAACGCGGATTTAGTTATATCACGACAATAGATCATATGTCATTATCGAGATGTCGCCTTATGAGATCCTTGAGGGAAGATAATGTCGATCTCCCTTATGTTAGGATGAAGTTGTAGAGCGCAAGATGCTCGGACCCGCAGTAGTCCAAAGGACCAGGGATATAATAGATCTAATCAGAGGACAGCTGGTAGTAACCCAAGATGGACATAAGAGGTATGCTGATTTGACTCAAAAAAGGACAAAGAGTATGAAATAGGGGGCCTAGTAATGTTATAGGTATCCCCTTGGAAACCCTTGAAAAGGATTGATGAGGTTCGGAAAGAAAGGAAAGCTAAGTCTACAATTTGTTGGACCCTTGGATATATTAAGGAGTATTGGGAAGTTAGCATATGAGCTAGCCTTACCCCAGAACATGTAGCGAGTCATAACGCGTTTCACGTATCAATGTTAAGGGAGTGTAATTCAGATGCCAGATAAATAGAGGCATATGAGCGCATAGATATGCAACCCGACGTAACCTATATGGAGCAACCAGGAAGGGTTATAGAGTGAAAAGGAACAAGTGCTTAGGAGAAGGATTATCAAACTAGGCAGAGTTTGGTGGTAGAACAACAATGTGGGAAAATTGACTCGAGAGTTAGAAAGTGTAATGCTAAGAAAGTATCCCCATTCGTTTTCTATCTGATTCCGGGACGGAATCCTTTTAAGGAGGGGAGACTGTAATAACCCCAATTTTTGGAAATTTTTGAAACCCTTATGAATAGTGTTTTTTCTGAATGAGAAAACTTTTCATGCCACACTATGTAGGGGTTCTGTTATGGATATTCTGAGATTTTATTAGTACTCTATATGGTATATAAGTGTATGTAAAGATCGTCAGAATCCAATTCCGAACACTTTGATTTTTCCCGAAAATCCACTAGATACGGAAAGAATTGAGTATAAGGTAACATGATTAAAAGGATTTAAATTCAAGGATTATAAGAGAGGATCATAAAAGGAATATAATGTATTGAGAAAGGTTAAGGGAACCCAAGTAATAAGATCCCGGGTATGATCCCTCAAACGATAAACGAGAACGAAAGTTAAGTGAACCGTATAACAGATCAGCGGTCATTAGCCAAGTAATTAAGAGCTAATCAAAGAGGTTAGTGATGATGATGTCACCACACCAACAAGAAGATGACAAGTGTGGGAAGATGACATAGGAGGATGACATAAGCATGACCAAAGGGAAGGTATTGTTGGTTGATTTCAAGCCACACAAATTTTACCATGGTTAAAAGGTAATTAACAAAACAAAAGGATATCAACCAAGCTTTTTATGCACAAAGATCAAGAAAACAAAGCAAGCTTCTCTCTCCCCCCTTTTCATCTTCTTCATTTCGAATTTTTCACCAAAATGGTGAATTAGAAATTCAAAACACAAGCTATACTCCATGGAAAATTATAAGGTTTGTTTCTTTGGATCCTATATTTCATAACTAAGAAGAGCAAGTAGTTTGAGTGCTTGAATCAAAGGTTTTCTATCTCAAACAAATCATTTTAGTTTAGGGTGAATAGTAACTTTCAAGAACAAATTTGTGATTCTTGATTTTATTTGCAAGGTCAAGGTAGCTTAAGCATATATTAAGGCTTCCATGGACATTCCAAGGATCTTTCATGGATTAAAAGCTTCAAGGAAGGTATACCATCTCCAAACCCTAGATTCCTATATATTATAAGATGATTTTGATTAGTGGGTTGATATTGTAGTTTGTTGTTATGATTTAGAGTTTGGGATTTGGAATGGTAGTGAAATGGAATGGTAATTGTTGTGGTTTTGATTTAAAGGAACTTAAGTATGATTAAAGTTAAGTTTAGGCATAAGTATGAATGATTAAATTGAATTGGTTGGGGTTGTTATGATGTGATAAGGATGGATGTTGGTTGTATGTTGGATTGAGGTTGGTTTGTGGTTGGTTTTGTATGGTTTAAAATTGGGAAATCGCGTAAACATAGCCGTCGTAACGTTCGATTTTCTTTGGACTGTTTTTGTGCATAGCATTATGACCCGAGAACCCCCTGCTAGATTATGACCACTGCCATGTTTAGATAGCTCATGTTACGAGCTTCGTTTTGATATGTAGTTCGTTCGATTCCGATGCACGGTTTAGGAGAAACGACCGTTTCAAGTAACGGCGTTTCGCGAACGAAACTTTTTCCCTCGCCTTACTTTGAAACATAGATTAAAGACCAAAAAGGGTTAATTAATGTATGAAACATTTATGGTAAGTGTGTTAGGCAGTTGGTAAGACACTCGCGAAGGAATCGCTTTAAAACTCGTAAAGGTTAAATTATTAAAAATGGTGGAGCCGAGGGTACCCGAGTGACTTAAGCAAATCAGTGAGCGCAAAACAAGCGTTAGAGTCTAAGTTAGTTAAAGTATAGATTTACAAGTGATTTTGGTTTAATTCCAACTTACTTGTTGTTTATAGGTTATCAGACTCGTCCCGAGCCTTTCTCACCCCCAAGTCGCTCAGGCAAGTATTCTATCCGTTATACTGTTGTTGTGATGTATATATGTATATGCATTATCTTGCGATAGATGCATGATGTTTATATTAGCAAATGTTGCGATATATTGTAGCATGTGATATGGTATATATGCATGCCTGTTTCATATTCTTGAAATATATATCTGTTGGTTCAAATGCTTATTCGTTGCATAATACCTATGCTAGAGATAAGCGGTATTTGCGTATACCCTTAGTATAGGGACCCAAAGGTGAAAATATTTTCTAAAACCGGGAGTCGAGGATCCCGAGTAGATTTTGTATATATGGATATGGATATATATATATATATATTTATTTATATATGGTTATAGTTTTCCAAACTATTAATCGAATAAGGTTTATTCGATAACTTTAAACTTTATTTATTATTGAATATTATTTCGAATATCATTCGAGGGCTTATGACTCTTTTATATTATTTATTGAATATTATTTGAATATTCATTCGAGGACTTATGACTCCTTTTATTTATTTATTGAATATTATTTGAATATTCATTTGAGGATGTATGACTCCTTTATTTTATTTAATGAATATTATTTATAATATTCATTCGAGGTATTATGACTCAGCGTATTTTATTTATTGAATATTATTTGAATATTCATTTGAGGATCTATGACTCCGATTATTTGCTGAGGTATATTCTTTATTTTATTAAAGAGTAAGGTGTTAATAATCAAACTTATTTTCGATTATTCAAATAAAGATAATACTTTCATATAAGTATATCTTTGGTTATTTAATGTTTATTTCAAGTATAAATTTTAATACTTCTACTTCAATTATTTTTATAAAGACTATTCTTTATGGGAATATTATTTAAATAATAATATTCAGTCATTTTCTAAATATTCTGGGGACTGATTTACTTCATTAAATCAGCTTAACTCCAAACACTCTTTAAAGTGTTTTCGAGTCTTCAAAATGATTTTTAAAAGTCAGAGCGGATCCCAAAACTCTTTTTTTTATATATTTAAGATCTTCCTTTTAAGGGGATTTAAATACTCGCTCAAAACCTGGGGAATCCGGCTCTGTGGTGTATTTTATATTCGCAACGAGGTTGCTGTTTTGAGAAAACAATTTGATTACTTGCCCAATGTTCGGGAAGTAAGTCCATTTGATTGAGTCGGCATAAGCGACAGGCCGGGGTACGGTCTATTATTGTGTAAGTGGCTGGGTGGCAGTCCATCAACGCGTGAGGGGCCGGGGTACGGTCTAGCGCGAGGTCCTAATGCGGCCAGGGTGATGACCGGTGAGGAATTCATCCATCTACAGTAGAAAAGGTTACTTATTGGTATCTTTGCCTGATCAGCGAGATATCGGGTTTATGCCAAAATTCTTTTCCTTTCCAAAATACATTGGATGTTTCAAACTCTGTTCATACTTTACATAACAGAGGTTCCAGGAAATGTTTAAGAGATATATATATGTGGATATATATATATCGGGACTAAATAAAGTATCTCGTAACTTTATTTCATTCAATAATATTTCAAAGATTGAATCTATTTAAATCTTGTCTTGTAGTCTCATCTATGTGATGAACTTTTGAAACTGATTATAACTTGAACGGTGGTAGTTCAAGTAGTATTTGGAAAAGATATAAGTATATTGGAGTACCTTATAACTTCATCTTTTAAACTTATATCTAGTTAATAATTGTCTTATGAATGACAAAGATTTTTAGAAAAACGTTGAGACAAGGTTAGATATATGAGATCACCTTGCAACGATATTTTTTTTATACAGTTATACACTGGAACTTTGTGTATATTATGCATGGAAGAGGACTTCCAATATTTTGAAAAGTATATATGTATATATACTGAATACTTTGCGACTTCATCGCATTAAGATATCAACTTGGTTCATTTCTTTTGACCAAGACTTTCATGAGTACTATGAGAAGGCTCATATATTGTAAATCATTATACATATTATTTTGGTGGGCTTGCTGCTCACCCTTGCTTTATTTCTTCATCACACAACAACAGTTAGGAAATATGGCCAGACTCCAGCAGACCCAGCGCAAGCGCGTGGGAAGCGTCCCGCGTCTTCCCGATGATGTTGTAGCTGCTATAGCTGCAGAGGTAGATCCATGGTAGATCAGACCATCTACTTTTGAGAATCAAATTATGTATAATTATAACTTGTGGCAGATAATGGCAATTAATTGTAAATTTATCAAGTAATCATCTTGGGTTGTAATAACTGTTAAATGGTGGATTCAAAGACTTGTATTTATTTTAATTTCATCTCTGAGACTATAACGGGTTGTGGTGTGTGTTAGTATGGGGTCACAACATGAGATTATTTATTATTAATTAAGTGAAGTGATATTGTGGAAAGAAAGACCGTGACAACCCGGATCCCCGACCCCGGATCTGGGGATGTTACATTTTCTCTACAACCTCTACTCACAACAATGGCACTAGTAGTCAAAATTATATCTCAAACAGGATTTGTTTATAAAAAGAATAATTTCGTAGCCTTGGTTGAAAAGAACGAAGCCCATTCTGATTATCACAAGATGATGGACTTCATCAAAAACTGCAAACTAAGCTATGCAATGCTGGAAGCCCCAACCATCTACTGTGAGGTGATTGAGGAGATTTGGACAACTGCAGAGTTCAACTCCACAGATATGACTATTGCCTTCTCTCTCAAAGGTAAGGATTATTGCATTAACTGTGATGATATACAGTCTTGCTTTAAGCTGCCTGAGAATAATGCCATGACACCACACACTGATAAAGATGTATCTGCTATGTTAGATTCCATAGGCTATGCTTTTGATTCTGCTAGTTTAGGTAGTATTAGAAGGAAAGGGCTTAGGAAAGAATGGAGTTTTCTTGGAGATGCCTTTATTAAGGTTTTCTCTGGGAAGATTAGCAATTTTAATGCCATAACTTCATCTCTTGTTAATATGCTTTATATGCTAGTTTCTGATAGGTACTTTAATTTTAGCAACTGTGTCATGCTAGAATTAGGTTCCAGATTAGGTAACAAAGCTAATAGACCACATAACATCTACTATGCTAGATTTTTTATGTTATTGGCTAACCATGTTGCTGAAGGATTGGTTATATCAAATGAGAATAATAAACTCAAATGTTGGGCATAAGAGAAAAGGGTCCTTGCAGACCTTTTGAGAATGAACCTCAACAGCCAGGTGCCATTGGTATATTTTCCAATCATGAATGCACCACAGGTAAGTGAGGTAAACACTTCTATAACTCCTACTATTTCCAACCCCATTGTTTCTTTGTCTTCCAGTGTGGCAATGGAATCTGTGTCTTTGTCCAAACAGGTTCCTACCAAAGCCACCAAAACTAAAGTTTCAAAACTCAAGTCAAAGAAAACTACCTCTGTTATTTCTCAAAAGACAACAGTTGTAACAACTACCATAAACCCTGAAGGGAGTGAACAGGGTGTGAGTGGTGAGGGGAGGGGTGAACATCAAGAAACCCCCCAGGATAAGGTGGGAGAGGTGAGTGGTACCCAAGCCAGCCAAGACACAGTCTCTCAAAAGACTGTGGTGGTTCAAAAGGAGTCAAACACAGCCCTAGTTGCATCCTCCCAAAAGGGTGCAACTATTGAAGATAGTCCCCAACCAGGGACACAGACCAAAAGAGGGAGGGACACTGAAGCCACACATTCACCAATTAAAGCCTTTTCGAGGAAGAAGAAGGCCAAGACCCTAGTTTCCATACAAGGGGCACACACAGCACAGATACATCCACCTGTATCTGTGCCTTCTCAAATTCAGCTTGATGTGATTCCAGAAAATGTGGAGTCACAACCCCATTCTCTCATAATAGAAACACACCAATCATCAAACTCTCCGTCACCCTCTCTGGATGCGGATATGATATTCACATCAATTCCTGATTCTCCCTCATTAAAACTCAGGGAGGAGCTCCACTCAAAACCTGATGATCATCATCTTTTAGATGATTTGTTGGATCATCAGCCAATTCTTTCAGATGTAGTTGAAGAATCTGTGTCACCTCACTTAAAATCAATTCACACAGATTCAACAATTATATCACTTTCTATATCTACATCTTTTCCTTCTTCAACGGATATCTCTCATCCGTTAACAAGTGGTTGTTCTTCAACTGATAAGCTTAACAGCAGTTATCCGTTGATATCATCAGTTTCCACTTCAACGGATACTCCCTATCCGTTGATGGTCTCTACATACATAACAGAAACAATTCCAACTGTAGAGGACATGGTTACTGTACAATCACTTTTAGGTTTGAGGGAAGGGAGTGATCTTTTGAGTGAGAGGCTGGGTTGCTCCTAGGAAAAAGGAGAGGTTGAGAGTCACCATATGCATGCTATTTCTTCCAGCATGGCAAAAGTGAGTGAGAGGAGTGCCACCTTAGCAGGTGAGGGTGAGGGTGTGAGGGTGTGTGTGAGCCAGGGGGAGCCCCTGATGCAAGAAAATAGAGAAAATGAGAGAAAGGCAGGTACAGAAGCTATAAGGGTGGATCCAGCCATTGCTAGTGAGTCAATGAAAGTGGATGATGCAGAAAAGGAAAGACAATTTCAGCAACATTACAAAGCTGTAATTGATAACATTTCCTTGGATTCTGACACTTTTACTCATCCTGTTTCAGCCTATCAATTATTGGCTGCTCAGGGCAATGTGGAGGCAGAACAGACTTTAAACATTGTACACACTTCAGAATCTCTTCTCAGAGACAAAGTTGTTGTTAACAGGCTGCCTTCTCAAGCTGGTGAGCCATCTGAAGAATTTGGAGTAAATTCTAATGATGATGACTCTGATTCTTTGGATGAGAGCATGAACTTAGGGGGAGTAGTAGGCCCAAGTTCTGTTCCAGATCTTCCTGAATGGGCATGGGCAAAAGCATCAACACCAGGAGAGTTTGGTGTCACTTTGGTCAGACAAGTCATGACAATTCAGAAGGCCCTTCAGGAGACTACAGATGCTGGTACCAAGGCAATTCTTCAAGCTCATCTGGACTCTCTGCATCTCTTGCAGTTGCAGCAATTCAAACAGAATCTAAGTGTGGATGAACTCAAGCAGGACATTGCTGATCTGAAATCCTACAATGCTGAGAAGTTGGATTCAGTCATACCTTATGGTACTATGCAAGATTTGTTGGGGAGACTGAGGAAAGAATCTGATGCTGACAAGAGGCTGGCCAGATTGGAAACCAGAGTTCAGATCATTAAAGACTCTATGGTCACCATTCTTCAGAATCAACAAACTCAAACAAATCTACTCATGCAGCTGGCAAAAGCACAAGGCTTGACCCCTACCCTTGATGATAACAAAAAGGGGGAGAATAAAGGGAAAGGGGAAGGAGAGCCATCAACAACAGTTCAAATATCTCAAGTGCTAGTTCCCGCCATCACCACTTCTCCAACTATTCAAATCGAAGGAAAGCTTGATGGAATTGATCTAATCCAGATAGCAGCAGCTGAATTGCAAGTCAAAGAGCAAAGGAAGAAGATTGATGAAAAGATGCAACAAATTTTTGGTTCTACAACTTCTCAATCACAATCTGTGAAGCATAGCACAAAAGTGGAATCAATTATTATGGAGCTCAAGCCAGTAGGGAGGAATAAGGTTGGAGAGACTTCTTCCAAGAATCTGAAATCTATGGTTCTCAAGCCCAACAACAGATCCAATAAGGACTCTACAAAGAATCCTCTAAGCCTTGCTCAGATGAAAGGAGTAGATTTTCCTCTTCCAAAGCCTGATGAAGACAAGCTTTTGGGTAGAAGTGTCACAAAGCACAAAGAGACCATGGATGTGGCTATAAGGAGGAACATGGTTATTATCTTCAGAGAGGGAAAGAGCATATGTGTGATGCAAGGACATCCCAAATTCTCAATAGCCAAGAGGGAAGAAACCAGAAGGTTGAAGGAAGAAGCCAAACAGCTAAAGGCTGACAAAAGAGCACAAGCAAAGCTTGAAAAACAGCTAAAGTCAAGTCAGGCTGAAGAACAGAAAGAAATTGAAGACAAAAGTGAAGATGAAGCTATGGGGGACATGGTTGATACTGATATGGAAGAGAGAAGTAAGGAAAGAGAAGAATGGCAGAAAGGGAACAGAAAGAAGGCCAATGCAAAGAGAAAGATGGTAGATAAGACTGAAGAAACCCAATCAAAATCCAAACCACTACCTTCTATTCCTGAACCCATTGTGCCTGACCCCTTCATGAACATTCATGGTAAAACAATCATTCCCAAGGAGGAACCAATTGATTGGGACACCATCAAATTGCCCACCTTCCTAACCTCTTCTCCACCATCAAAGAAGCAGAAAAGAAGAATCAAATCAACACCCTCTAAAGCCTCAATCAAATTCACACAGAAGCCTAAGCCTAAGCCTCAAGCCTCAAGGATGATTATGTTCACATCTGTGACATAAAAGAATTTTCAGACATTGAACTCTATTTGGATAAGCTGGAGGAAGTAAGGGGAATAGCTGCCTACAGGCAGCTACCAGAAAGACTAGTGTTCAAATACAAAGGAGATGGGGAAAGAACTTGGCCTCTTTACAGAATTCTGAATGAAGGCTACTCTACCTTGATTAGAGTCTACTCAGCCATACAAAGGGATTCCGGCTTTACCAGGACTGCCAAGACTGAGATTCTCAACAAGATTGCCAACATAAGGAAAACTTGGAGGGAGCCTAATGCTTTGCCTAGAACATGACTCATTCAAGAAAGAGGAATTACAGTTCACAAATCACCTTATTGGTTGATGGAGTTCAGAGACAACAAAGGAGTCAGAAGATTTTTCAGAATTGAAGATCAGCTCAAGATTGCCAGTAATGAAACTCTCAAGGATATGCAATCTAAGTTGGACATCAATGAAGAAGATGAAGCTAAATTCTACAGACAACTTCAACTTCAAATAGAGGAGAATGACAGGAGGCTAGGAAAGAAAACAAGGGATCAAAGAAAAAGAAATTAATCTGATCAGGCTAAAGGAGCACCCTTGGAAACAATGTAATTCTTCAATTCCATCTCAGCATACACATTTTTGCAGCACTTTTGAATTTCTGCTTTATTACAGTTTACATATTTGTCAAGTGTTTTGTTATCATCAAGCTAAACCCAAATGTATGCCTACAGTTCTAGTAGACATAAATAGGGGGAGATTGTTAGGAATATGTATATTAGTTTGATGATAAGTTAAACAAAACACTTAAGTAGAAATCTAGTGTTTGTAGCCTCAACGGATAAGACCATCTTGGCTATCCGTTGAAAGAGTAGCTTTACTTAGCAATAAGTTTAGTATTGTAGCACATTTCATTCTCTGGATTCAAGTTGTAATTCTTAGATGTTGTAGGAAAGCATCAGTCATGTTGACTACTAGTGGATATGCAAATAGGAGGGCTAATTGTAAATATTTCATGCCTTGTAATTTTGTATAAGTGAAGAAGTATCAACTGATATTGAAGACCTTCAACGGATAAGAAACAAAGCTTCAACGGATGTCTCTAATGCTTCAACGGATAAGTGCTTCAACGGATAAAGACTTCAACTGATAATGCATCAACGGATAAAGCCTCAACGGATAAAGCCTCAACGGATAAGGCATCAACGGATGAAAGCTTCAACGGATGCTTAGTTCATTAGCAGTTGATAGTGACAATTCATAAGCTGACAGAGGCACATGGGTTGACAGAGACAAACTGGAATGTGGAAGCCTCTTGGAGGAATCAAGAAAATGCAGCATTTCCATTCTGGTGCAAATAATGAAGTATTCAAAGATTCACAGATTATCCTAGATTGCATTGGATAGAGAAATGAAGAAGAAACATGTGAAGAGCCTTTTTAATTGTATTTTACAGTTTTGTCTTCACTTGTAAACTTGGTGATATATATAAACCAAGTAGCAGCTAGTAATTAGAGATGAATTTTCCAGAGCTATTTAGAAAAATTCAGAGAGAAAATCATCTAGTTTGTACTAGGAAGCAGCTGTGATTTAATTCTTTGAATCACAGATTTTCTGAAATAACACATCTCTGGTGGAACAACAAATCCACCAGAAAAGTTTTTAAGTTCTCTGTGTTCTTTACATTTGTGTTTGAATATATATCTGTCTGCATTGGCTTCAAGCAATTCACACACACTTGTTCTCAGAAACACTTAGCCTTAGAAACTGCTCAAAACTTGAAAAAGTTTTGACATTTACACTCAACCCCCCTTCTGTAAATCTCATTGTTAGTCCACTGGGAATAACAATATCGTAGCTGCTATAGCTGCAGAGGTACATCTATTGTAGATGAGGCATTCTATTTTTGGGAATCAATTATGTATAATTATAACTTGTGGCAGATAATGGCAATTAACTGTAAACTTATCAAGTAATCATTTTGGGTTGTAATAACTTTTAAATTGTGGATTCAAGGACTTGTACTTATTTCAATTTCATCTCTGAGACTATAACGTGTTGTGATGTGTGTTAGTGTGGGGTCACAGCATGAGGTTATTTATTATTAATTAAGTTAAGTGATATTGTGGAAAGAAAGACCGTGACGACCCGGATCCCCGACCCCGGATCTGGGGGCGTTACACAATCAGATAAATATAACACCCCAATCTCTCTCCATTTCTTGTCTCAATCTCTCGGCATCTCTTTCACCCGAGTAGCTCTCAGGAATCTCTGGTTCTTGCGGATTTTCCCCTCTCGGTGACTCCTCTGTTCCTCTTTGTCTTCTCTGTTTCCACTGCTGCCGCCGCGGCCGTCCAACTCTAGTTGGTTTCGTTCGCTAGTTCCGTTTTCTTTGCCTAATTGTATATGTATGTGTATATACATGCATATTCAGTTGGGTGTTGTGTGTGCTTGCTGTGCCCCTGTTTTATCCCCTGATTTATGCCGCCTGTTTCCATTCTTCCGGTTTCCGCCGACTACATTCCGGTGAGGCGACCGGGCGCGTGTTTTGCGTGCCTCTGCATATGTGTTTATGTGGTTTGGTTACTGTTGACGTGAGTAGTTGGGTCCTTGTTTTGTAGTTTCTTCAATTACAGTATAAACTGAAAATTTTTATTCATTTATTTTCTGCAGAATTATTTGAAGGCAATTCGTGAAATAAGTTATATTTCGTGCAGGAATAATTGTAATTAATTGGTGAAATATGCGTTGGAAACCCGAAATTAATCGGGTACCCGTAAGTTTTGCCGCCGTCGGCGATGAGCCTCGGTGAGCCGACAGTGGACTGTGATGATTAATTATGAGTCCTACGATTTAAAATATAAAACACAAATAATAATGAATAACTGTATTTAATTGGTATTTGAAAATTTATGGATTGATATTGTTTGGTTCGGATTGTGAATTGTAATTGTGGATTGTGAAACTGTAATGATTGGATTGTTGGTTTATTAATCGTTGAGACGTCGAGTTGTTCGACGGGTAGGCCGATAAACAGAGGAGGTGCTGCCCAAATTTTTGGTAATTAAATTCGAAAATGCGGGACGTACCTTGTAATTATCGGAACATCGAACAAGTATAAATAAGTATAAACATATATCTTGTACAAAACCTGATTGTATGATGTGGTGAATGTTTTGTCAAAATCCAGTGACCCTAATTTCGTAAAATGACAAGTATACGTAATTTTTGAAAATAAACACTAAACCGATTTATCGAGAACATGAACCCTGACTATTGGATGTGTTATTGTATTGTAATAATGTATATAATTACGAGTCGGGTTTGAATATCGTTGGGTAGAATTGGTGTCGAGGATATGTGAAGCATACCTAGACGTCTAACGTAGGTTATTTCGGCTCTGTAGGTTCTAGTTGAAGGACTCCAGAAATGAAATCGAACTAAGATAACCTAGTGATCAGTCGACAAGCGTAGCGAGGTTCCAAGCGAAGAACCTGAACGTTGAAGTCGGATCCAGAATAGTCTGATAGTAAGGCGATAAAGCCAAGTGTCCAAGTTAGTCCAAGGTCGATCGGTAATAGTGGTAAAGCTCTGCAAGGCAAGTACCCCTGACCATTCTTTTATGGTTCAGTATGTATGAATAGCTATATGTTTTATTCTCGTAATGGAACAGAAACGCTTTAAGTTACGTATCCCCTGTAGTTATAAATCACTGTTTTCACATTGTTTTGGGGAAAAGTAACTTCGAAAGGTACCTATCTCGAATGAAATGATTTACGAACTGAATTTTATATGTGTGCTGGTTAAATAAAGGATTTTAAAAATGAGATAGGTATAAGTGTTTTGAAAACTGGATAAAACGGTCAGATATGGGATACATTGGGGGCAGAGTAGGCCTATTGAGGTGGCGTAAGAGGCTAATTCGGTTGCGCGCACTATAAAACCGATTAGTCCAGCAGGTCAGAAACCTAGCTAGTCTCTGAGTTCCGTAACAGGTATATAGGATGGCACTGGGAGTTTTCCGGTGTTGATGGCCTGATCAACTATCTTCACATATCCACTAAGTATCTGATTTGGCTTTGTGATTCTCATAACGGAACAAGTGATTTATACAGTGGATTTGGAAATGAAAATAGCATGCTAGAATTTAATTCTGGTATTTATACACAGCACACTACTGATGTTATTGTTTTACAGAGCATGCTAGTTTTTGTATCCAGTTTACACCTGTTTTACATGTTTCTAACGAATTATGAATTTTGTTCCTATAACTGCTTTACTTTAAATTGTTTTATAAGTTATTCATATAGTGGTACTGCTGAGCAATCCTTGCAGAATATTTTATATATGTATTGCAGATGCCTAGGAGATTCTTCCGTGGTAGTCGGGGCAGAGTTCCAGTTCCTGTCATGTCAGGCTCCTCTGAGATGGTTGTGTTGGACCAAGGATGGTATGTTGAGTTGTTGTATTAAGTTAACTGCATCGAGATGATTGTTGTAAGTTGGTTTATGTTAGTTGTAACCTAAATCATACTTAAACCTGGAAAAGATTTTGGTAAAGGGGTCGTAATTATATTTTATCATTAAATTGTCTATCTTATGGTTGTTGTTGATGACGTCAACTCCTGACCCGGGGTTGAGGCCGTCACATCTACTAGCAGTCTACATGATTCATAAGCTACTACAGAATCTATACTAGGTTGTTTGCAGAAATGTTCTACAGTACTTATTGTTGCATAAGTTACTTACCCGGTGGATATCAATTAGCCATCCGTCGGGACTATATTGAATCATCCGTCGGGACTATAATTGATCATCCATCGGGTACTACAAAATTCACTAAGTTAAATCTACTAAGGTGTTTTTTAGCTTATTATCAAGTACACAAAATATTTCTAACAGAAATGATCTTTATGTGTGCAATACTTTCATATTTTATACAACACTTTTAAAAAATACTGCAATAGATTAGTAGATTTTTGTCTTTTGCAACATTTTATACAACACAAATGCATTATGGGCTTGCAATAGCCCATATATGGTGTAGTGGGTGCTCAGATAGACTATCGTACCAAGATGGTAATCCTGAAGACGCTAGACAAGAAAGTGGTGACGTTTAAAGGCCAGAAGCAAGCAAAGAAGTTCTTGACGATAATTCAAGACAAGAAGTTATTGTAACAAGGATGCGGGCACTTCATTGCGTATGTGATAGATAGAAGTCAGGAGCCAGCAAAACTGGAAGACATTCCAGTGGTAAATGAATTTCCCGACGTGTTTCCAGACGAATTACCAGGACTCCCTCCAGATAGAGAAATTGAGTTTGCAATCGACTTAGCACCCGGAACGGAACCAGT
Source organism: Apium graveolens (assembly GCF_009905375.1). NCBI lineage: Eukaryota > Viridiplantae > Streptophyta > Magnoliopsida > Apiales > Apiaceae > Apium > Apium graveolens. The sequence goes on from NC_133651.1 coordinate 45,474,033, forward strand.
ATCTAGAGCCCCGTACAGAATGGCGCCAGTTGAAATGAAGGAACTAGCAAAGCAATTGCAAGAGTTGTTAGAAAAAGGAGTGATTCGACCCAGTGTATCACCATGGGGTGCACCGATATTATTTGTTAAGAAAAAGGACGGAAGCATGAAGTTATGCATCGACTATCGAGAACTTAATAAGCTTACGATCAAGAACAAGTATTCATTACCGTGAATCGACGATTTGTTTTATCAGCTGAAAGGAGCCAAGTACTTTTCTAAGATTAATCAGAGGTTCGGATATCACCAATTGAAGATCAAACCTGAAGATATACCAAAGACGGCTTTCAGAAAAAGATACGGGCATTATGAATTCTTAGTGATGTCTTTTGGATTAACCAATGCCCCAGCAGCATTTATGGACTTGATGAACAGAATTTTTAAGGAATATTTGGACAAGTTTGTTATTGTGTTCATTGATGATATTTTGATCTACTCAAAGTCAACTAAAGATCATGCAGAGCATTTAAGGATATCTTTGGAAATTTTAAAAAAGAAGAAGCTGTATGCAAAGTTTTTAAAGTGTGAGTTTTGGTTAAAAGAAGTTCAATTTTTAAGGCACATAGTCAGTAGTGAAGGGATCAAAGTGGACCCAGCAAAGATTAAAGCTATTATGAATTGGGAGAGGCCAAAAATACCAACAGAGGTGAGAAGTTTCTTGGGATTAGCGGGATATTACCGAAGATTTGTTCAAGATTTCTCAAGGACTACAACGCCTTTGACGAAGCTTCCCAGGAAAAATGAGAAGTTTATATGGAACGATAAGTGTGAATTTTTTTTTCAAGAATTGAAGAAGAGATTAATCACGACACCTGTTTTGTCACTTCCAGATGATCAAGGAAATTTTGTAATCTATAGTGATGCTTCTCATAAGGGACTAGGTTGTGTCTTGACGCAGCATAATAAAGTCATTGCAAATGCATCTAGACAACTGAAACCTCATGAGCAGAAGTATCCTACTCATGACTTGGAGCTAGCAGCAATAGTAATCGCCTTGAAGATTTGGAGACATTATCTATACGGAGAAAGATGTGAAATTTATATGGACCATAGAAGTTTAAAGTATATATTCACGTAGAAGGAACTTAATATGAGACAGCGAAGATGGCTAGAGTTAATCAAAGACTATGATTGCACGATTAACTATCATCCAAGAAAAGCGAATGTGGTGGCAGATGCGTTAAGCAGAAAGGAAAGACTGAACGTGTTAACATTACCCGAGGAATTATATAAAGAAATTCAAAAGTTGGAATTGGAAGTCAGAATTTGCAAGCCTAATGAAGCAAAGATGTATAGTATGACATTTTAGCCAGAATTATTAGAGAAGATAAGAAAATGCCAAGAGGAAATAATGGATCAGGATATCAGTTGTTTGGCAGGAGAAGAGTTATGCACTCAGAAGGACGATCAAGGTATTCTCATATTTTCTTCCAGAATTTGTTTACTATAACGACTCGCGTATTTTCTTATTATTAAAAGCGTAATTATTGAATTATTAAATTAATAAAATATGTGTATGGGTTCTGTTAGTCGTATGTTATTTTATTATTATTTATATGTGGTTAGTGGTTTACGAGGATTATTTGTATACTTGTTTGTTGAGATGTATTGTTTCAATTATTACTTTTAAAAGTGGATTTAATGCAAATTTATTTGCATAAATACTCTGATGTCTTTAAAATTGTTTTTATGGTTTTATAATTACAATAATTATTTTTGGGATTTTATAAAATTTAGAAATCAATATTTCATCAATTATTTAGCCCTGTATGATATTCTGATTGCATTTATTCGTAAAATCCGTATTTAATTCCAGAATTCTTCAAAAATTATGAAACTTGTATTTTTTTAATTTTGGAATATTCCGAGAATTTTAAAATTATTTTGGGAATTTTTGGGATTAATTTCACCTGCGCGTTGATTCGTTTAATTGATAAAAGCGAGTATAAATTGCGTTTCAGAAATTATTTTAAAATTTTAAAATTTACATTTCATTAACTTCGGGATATTTATAACCTGTTAAGACTATTTTCGTGATTTTCTAAATTTGTTTTAAGTGCAACTTGGTTCGTTAATTGTGAATTGCGGGGTATGAGATGCGTTTCAAAAATGCTTTAAAAATCATGAAAATTTTATTTTGTTAGTTTCGGGATTTTTAGAAAATTTTTAAAACTAATTTGGTAATTTCCGGGTTAATTTTTACCCGTAGGATTGTTCGCTATTTTTGCAAAGCACGAAATGTTTGGGGCTTACAGTCGAGTTCGGGACACGTGTTGTGATTTTGTAACCCTGCAGATACGTGGCGCATTTGTATTGATTGAGATGTAAATATTATCTCTTTATTAAAAACATAAGTCTCTCTCTTCCTCCCTGATCTCAAATTTCTCTTTTTTATTTTATTTTATTTCTTCTCCCCCATTTCTTTTATTCCTGTTTCTTTTTCCCCTTTCCGTTCTTGGTCGCCGCTGTTCTGCGATTTCTGGTAAGCATGGTCGTCGATCGTTTTCTGGTTGAGCATGGATTTGTTTTCCTAGTAGATATATGTGTATATATGAGTATATATGTGTGTATAATCGACAGTGTTGTGTGATTGCTTCCGGTTGCCGCCCTTCCTCGGCTTTTCCGGCGAGGCGGTGGTGGTGGCTCGGGGGCGAGTGATGTGTGTGTGAGTGGCGCGTAGGCACGTGGGTATGTCTGTCCCTGTTGCTTTCTCTGTTGTATATTGATCGAGCTATTCGATTAATCGAATACTCTCCTCTTTGTCCGAGTAGTGGTTCATGGATTTTGATTAAATTATTCGATTATTATTTTGTCTATTCGAAATTATATATGAAAAGATTCGAATGAATTTTTAGTGATTAATCGTATAGTTATTTTTAATTATTCATAAAATTTAATTGGTGAAACTCGTGATTGGAAACCCGATACGGGTACCTCCGGGTTTTGCCGCCGTCGGCGATGAGCCTCGGCGATCCGACGGCGGGCTATGATGAATATTTCTGAGTCCTCTGATTTAAAATACAAAATACGAATAAAATTTATAAAATGCGAATTAAAATGTAAAAATGCGAGTATTAATTGATAATTGTTTTTAATTGGTGTTTATGAATTTGCGAATTGATATTGTGAACTGAAATCGGTGGTTGGGAATTGGATTATAGTTGGTTTGAATTTGGTTGTGATTGATTTAACGTCGAGATGTTCGACGACTTAGCCGATATTCAAAGGAGGTGCTTCCCGATTTCCGGTAAATTAAATTACGGAAATACGAGGCCGTACCCAATGACTATCGGAACGTCGATCGGTTATATGTAACTATTTTGTACGAAACCTGATTATGTGTTGTGATGTAATGTTTTGCGGAAACCGATAACCCGAAATTTGAAAAAGGACAGATATACATATTTTCTGAAAATGAACACCGAACCGACTTTCGAAGACGTGAACCCTAATTGATATGTGTATTATAATATTGAATATGTTACGAGTCGGGTTTTGTTAACATTCGGGTAGATTGTTAGCGAGGATATGTCAAGCATAATCGAATGTCTAAGTTAAGGTGTTTCAAACTTGTAGGTTCTAGTCGGAAGGCCCAAGAGTTGGCGTTGGTCTAAAGATAGCCTAGTGGACAGTCGATGAGCTCAGTAAGGTTCCAATCGAAGGACCTGAGTGTTGAAGTCGAATCCAGGGTGATCTAGTGGTTAGACGTTAAAGTCTAAGCGTCCGTGTCGGCTCAAGGTCAATCGATAATATTTGTAAAGCTCTGCAAGGCAAGTACCCCTGACCATATCTTTATGATTCAGCATATATGAATATACTGTTGTTTTATTCTCGTAGTGGAACAGAATGTTTTAAGTTACGTATCCCCTGTGTTTAAATTGTTTTATTAACTTATGTTTTGGGGGAAAAGTAACTTCTGAAAATGCCTATCTCTAAATTTTGAATAAAATGAAAATATTTTGGAAGTGTGATGTGATATAAAATGTTTTGACAAGAGATAGGTAAGTGATTTGGAAAACTGGATAAGAATGATCAGATAATTGGATGAGTGTGCGCAGGAGGCCGTAATGGCCTGGAAGATAGCGTAAGAGGCGAAGTGGTTGCGCACCCTATTATAACCATCAGCCCAGCGTGACAGAGACCTAGCTAGTCTCTGAGTTTCGGAACAAGTTTTCATAGGATGGCCAAGATAGGGTTATCCTATGGAGATAGCCTGATCAGCTGTCTCACCAGGGATCATCCAATACTTATATATCTGAGCAAGTGATTTTGAGGTTCCCGGAGAGGAACAAGTTTTATAGGTCGTGTGATGGGACAAATTTTATAGGTCCTGTGATGGGACAAGTTTTATGGTTCCCGTAACGGAACAAATGATTTTGGGTCCCCGTAATGGGACAAATGGTTTTATGGGTCCTGCGATGGGACGAAAGATTTGGAAATGAAAGAAGCATGCTAAAATTGAAATTTGGTATTTATGCACAGCACACAACTAATGATTTGATTTTACAGAGCATGCTAGTTTTGATATCCAGTTTACACATGTTTTACTTGTTTTCTAGCAAGTTATGAATTATGTTCCTATAATTGTTTATCATAAACTGTTTTTGATTATTATTCATACAGTGGTACTGCTGAGCAATTGAATGTTCACCCTTGTAAAATGTTTTATATATGTATTGCAGATGCCTAGGGGATTCTCCCGTGATAGTAAGGGCAGAGTTCCAGTTCTTTCTGTGTCAGGCTCCTCTGAGGTAGTTGTGTTGGACCCAAGCGGGTCTGTTGAGTTGCTGAACAAAGATAGTATTGTCAGGATTGTCTTTAGTAAGTTGGTTTTGTGATGGTGGTAACCTAAGTCATACTTAAATATGGAAAAGATCATGGAAAAAAAGGGGTTGTGTTTATATAATATGTTGAGTTGGATTATGTTATGTTGTTAATACTATTATTGATGATGTCAACTCCTGACCCCGGGGTTGAGGCCGTCACATTTACCACCAGTGGCAGAATTGAAGAATGAAATTCTACAAGAAGCTCACAACTCAAAGTACTCCCTTCATCCGGGAAGCACCAAGATGTACAGAGATCTAAAAGAGAATTATTGGTGGCCAGACATGAAGAGAGAAATTGCGGAATGGGTTAGCAAATGTTACACGTGTCAAAGAGTTAAGGCGGAGCACCAGAAACCAAGCGGATTATTGCAACCACTAGAGATTCCAGAATGGAAATGGGAGCACATTCCTATAGATTTTATAGTTGGATTACGAAGGACGAAAGTGAACCACGATGCCATTTGGGTTATAGTGGACAGACTAACCAAATCAGCTCATTTCTTGCCTATTAATGAAAGATTCTCACTGGATAAGTTGGTTCATATGTACTTGAAGGAAATAGTAGTCTGTCATGGAGTCCCTGTGTCTATTGTATCGGATCGAGATCCACGATTCAATTCAAGATTTTGGAGAACTTTTCAAGAATACTTGGGAACTAAGTTGAATATGAGTATGCTTTATCATCCGCAGACTGACGGCCAAAGCGAAAGAACAATCCAGACTATTGAGGACATGTTACATGTTTGTGCCATTGATTTCAAAGGAAACTGGGATGAGCATTTAACCTTAGTGGAATTAGTTTACAACAACAGTTATCATGCCAGTATTGGAATGCCTCCCTATGAAGCTCTCTATGGACGTAAATGTCAATCACCGGTGTATTGGAAAGAAGTCGGAGAATGTAAGATACTTGAACCCGAATTAGTGCGAAAGACAAAAGAAGTTGTGGAAGACATCCAGAAAAGGCTAATTGCAGCACAGGATCGTCAAAGAAAATATGCAGACCAATCCAGGAAGGATATGGAATTCCAAGAAGGAGATCTAGTGTTACTAATGGTGTCACCGTGGAAAGGATTATCGAGATTCGGAAAGAAAGGAAAGCTAAGTCCTAGATACATTGGACCTTTTAAAATTTTGAACATGTCGGCAAGGTAGCAAACGAATTGGCGTTACTCCCGCATATGGAGCATATTCATAATGTTTTTCACGTATCGATGCTTAAGAAGTATAATCCAGATTCTAGGCATGTAATCGAGTATGAGCCGATAGAACTTCAGGCAGATTTATCATATGTAGAGAATCCAATAGAGATTCTAGAAAAGAAAGAAAAGGTATTAAGAAATAAAGTTGTAAATTTAGTAAGAGTATTGTGGAGAAACCCAAAGGTTGAAGACTCAACCTGGGAGTTGAAAATGATATGCGAGAAAAGTACCCTCAGTTGTTAACTTAGGAGATTCTGAGGACAAAATCCTTTTAGGGGAGGGAGGATGTGATATGCGGGATATCGCGTGTAATTATTTTATCAATAAATGATTATTATGTAATTATTATATGAATTTTGGGTGTTTATCTGTTGGTTGATATTGATAGTCAAATGTTGAAATGTGATAAAAGGTGAATAAGTTAATTTTAATATGTCCGGAATAAAATATAGATAATTAAGGTATTTTTCTGGTAATTTTTGGAGTGTTATATGATTTTATATTAATTTATGAATTTATTAATTATTTTCTGAATAATTACAAAACTATTTTATAAAGCCGGGAATCGCCAACCTCAACCATTTTTACGTTTATACAACCTGAAACTCCTCCGAAAACTCCTTCCTAGCCTAATCTGATAATTCTGGACATTTTCCATGTTTTGACTTTTTCGATCCGGATTACGGTTTGACCCGTACGCGTCCCGATGCAAAATTTTTGATACGAGAATCATTTCGATAAAGCAACAAAACCCGTATTCTCGAAAGATGGGATATTATTACATTATTTTCGTATAAAATGTTTTATAACAAGCCTGGTTTGGATAATTATCCAATGCGGGTATCAAACTGGATTGTTTTTGCAGTTACTTAGCGGCTAAGTAACTAATTTATCGATCCAATACGATCCAACACGAACCAATATTCCGTAAATATATATAGCCCTTTTATTATTTCATTTTATTCTTATAATTATAATCAGACAGTAAATCCGATAAAATACAGAGAAAATCCTAATTTAACGTTGCTTCTTCTTAATCAAATGCACAAACGAACGCGTTATCAAACTCCGATTCAAGCGTGCCATATATCAAATCGAAGCTCTCAAAAAGTTCTTTCTGAATCAATCAACTATTGTAGGGCAGAAATCAAAGTATTTTTTTTATTTAATTGTTTTATTTCGAATTATTTAAACATTAAATTATGAAAATTTATTCTTGATGTTGTCGATATGATTTGATGCTAGAATCATGTAGATCTTTTCTTCCTGGTCATTTTGGTATATTATATGTCAAATTTGGAGTTCAATAACATGTAAAAACTGATGTTTGAGTCTCGGATTCATAAATTAGAGTATGTTCTTGAATAATTTCAATTGAAAATTAGGCGTTTCTTTGTTAGGGGTTATTAGATGAAATTGAATACATGGTTGTGTAGATCGTGGAAAAACAAGTCGAATGGTATATTGGAAATTTATACACGATTCCTGGAACAGCTTAATCGACTTCGCCGGAAAAAGGTTCGAGTTCGTCGTCCGCGAAGTTTCAGACGGATTTTCCGATCAATCTATGCGTTGTTTGTTCATTCTAAATTATCATATAAGTTCAAGGTATTACGTTCTATGATTCTGCGCAGTTTGGTGTGTTTCTGGGTTCGAATAAGGTTTCCCGGCGAGCTCGGGGTCACCGGCAATGGCGACCGCTGGCGTAGGTCGGGGACGACGACAGAATTATAGAAATGCCCCCGACGTTTTGCAAAGTTTACATTCCTGATACTCTTGTTTTAAAATTGTGCAAAAATCATATTCATGTTTAGATTATTTATAAAAATGATATTTTCTTTTTATAATTATTTTCAGAAAATGTTTTTATTTATTTTAAATTCCAAAAATTGATATTTTTAATTCTGAAAATTATTTTTAAATTAAAATAAATCTTAAATAATTAATTAATTAATTTTAGTTGATAATAAATTATTTAATTAGTCAATTAATTTAAAGATTAATTGATTAATTAATTTAATTAGTTATTAATTAATTTTAATTGATTATTTAATTAGATTTAATTATTTATTTTGATTTAAAAATTCCGAAAAATAGTTTCGAGCTTTAAAATATTATTTAAAATTATTTTCAAGGCTCGATAATTATTATAAAATTATTTTAAAGTCATATTCGGGTGTTCGAACTCTATTATTTAATTATAAAATGATTCGGAGACCCGTTTTAATTCCGAAAAATGTTCAAAAATTTGTATTAAATACCTGGAAAATCATTTTAACCCCGAATATTCTTTGAAAAATTATTTAGATTGAATATCTTACATGATATGTGTCATATGTGATCTGATTGATATATAAAATGACTATACGTGCATTGTTTTATGGTTTTATTCATAACTTTCAATATGTACGTCGGATTTGGGTGAAACGAAGGTTAGTTAGAAGCTTGTAATGAATATAATGAGATGGGAAGTAGTATTGATAAATAAATTTGATGTTTAACAGAAGAAGAGAAATGTGGAAAGGGCAAGCAAGTGGTTGACGAGTGAAAACCAGTAGACAAGTACAAGTAGAGTAAAAGCAGATTGATAAGGCAGGTAACCCTGAACTTTCTTGTTATCTTTCAAGTAGTTTCGAACTCTCTTCATTATGTTGTAATCCTTTCAAATAGTTCTTATTCTATATTGCAAGTACTTTAAAGTACTTACTCTTAAACCCTGATTTTTATTGATCTTGAGCCGCAAGCCTGATTTCTTGTAAACCATTGATTATTAAATTCTTGGATACGAACCACACATATCTGATACTACTCCATAAATACATTTCTAACATATACTGATTCTTGATATGAGATTGCTTCACATACCAACCCTTATGCCTTGTATAACAGAAGACTAATCCTTGTAACCCTTGAACCCCTCGTCTTCTACTTTCTGATTCTTTTCTTGATTAAAAACCAATCTTTACGAATTCCTTGTTATAACTGCAGGGAATTACATATCATCCTATGCTTCGAGATAAATGTTGTTTATGATTCAACTATTGATTTACATTGCTTATCATATTGTGATTCAGGAATTAGATTATTTTTTAATATGGACCAGATTCGTGGTCGGACCAGATTCGTGGTCATAATAGGCCAATGTATGCCTTATATCCAGTATATAGAGCAAAGCTGGGAGTCTTGCTCGGGGTTAGTGCGTGACTGATCAGCAGCCTAACCTTGGTTTTTTAAAAATGAAAGTGAATATCCAATTCTAATCATTGATTATCAATAAACTTGATTCATTATATCATTTCAGTTAATCATTGTTTAATCTCAATGTTATCATTATGACTTGCTGAGCTAGTTAGCTCACGCTTGCAAATCTGTCTATAATCTTTTCCAGTGAAAAAGGAAATCGGTGGTAGCGAGGATCCCCAGACAAGCGTGCTAGTTAGGTATCCAGGTTGAGATGGGATAAGCTAGTAGATGATGTTTGGCTTAATTTGTGTTGATAGTTTATAATAAAGTTTACTTCTGTTATAAGATAAATAAACTGGGATTTGGAATGATTGTAATATAAATAAGGTTGTGGCTTGTGGGCATACTTTAAACTACTTCGATCCGTGGATAATGATAAGTAGGGTCATTTTATATATATTATTATATTCATAAACAGGTTTAAATATGGTGTGTGTGTGTGTGTTTGTGTTGTGGACCCCAAACTTCTGACCCGGGTTTGGAGGGCGTCACATGAGATATCGAATCGCAGCGTGATCAGTGAAAACTATCACCTTCGTTCTAAGCAAATAAGATCGAAACTTCTCAAAACCGTAAACAATGGCCAAAAGTTCTTTCTTAGTAGTAGTATAATTCAGTTGAGCACCATTGAGGGTCTTACTAGTATAGTAGACCACATGAAATATGTTGTTTTTTCTCTGCCCAAGAACTGCTCCAACTGCATAGTCACTTGCATCGCACATCATCTCAAAAAGTTCATTCCAATCAGGTGCAGTTATGACAGATGTCATGATCAAACTCTTCTTCAAGAACTCAAAGGCAGCTAGGCACTCGTCATCAAACTTGACGAAACATCATTCTCTAGAAGATTGCACAAGGGTTTAGAGATTTTAGAGAAGTCCTTGATGAACCACCTATAGAAACCCGCATGACCAAGAAAGCTGCGAACTCCCTTAATAGAAATTGGTGGAGGAAGATTTTCAATGACCCCCACCTTAGCTTTGTCCACCTCAAGAACCTTACTAGAGACCTTGTGATCAAGAATAATGCCTTGTCACGCCATAAAGTGACATTTTTCCTATTGAGTACCAGATTGGTCTCAACACACCTTTTAAGAATGCGCCAAGATTTTACAAGCACTCATCAAAAGAATTGCCAAACACATAGAAATTGTGCATAAACACCTCCATATTCTGACCAATCATGTCAGAGAAGATAGCCATCATGCATCTTTGAAACGCGGCAGGTGCTTCACACAACCCAAAAGAAACTCTTCTGAAGGCGAAAGTACCAAATAGACAAGTGAAAGTAGTCATTTCCTGATCTTCTAGGGCAATGCAAATTTGATTATAGCCCGAATAGCCATCTAAAAGACAGTAGTACTCGTGCCCAGCCAATCTGTCAAGCATCTGATCAATAAAAGGCAGAGGGAAGTGATCCTTTCTCGTGGCCTTGTTCAGCTTCCTGTAGTCCATGCAAACTCTCCACCCCGTGACTGTTCGAGTAGGAACGAGATCATTCTTCTCATTAGCTACAAACGTGATGTCTCCTTTCTTCAGCACACACTGAACTGGACTCACCCAAGAACTGTCAAAAATGGGATAGATGATCCCTGCATCTAGCCACTTGAGAATTTCCTTCTTCACAACTTCTTTCATGATTGGATTAAGCCTTCTATGTTGCTCGGCAGTAGGCTTACTACCTTCCTCTAGCAGAATTTTATGCATGCAATAAGAAGGGCTGATTCCCTTAATATCTGCTATAGTCCATCCAATTGCCGACTTGAACTCTCTCAGAATTCTTAAGAGTTTTTCCTCATCACTACCTAAAAGGTCAAATGCAATAATCACAGGAAAAGTAGATGCATCTCCTAAAAAAACTTACTTTAAGTGTTCAGAAAAAGGTTTAAGCTCAAGTGTAGGAGCTTCCTCAATAGATGGCTTGAGGCATTTTGGAGCTTTTTTCAGCTCCTCTATTCCAAGAGATTCAAAAGCATATCCATCTTCCGCTTCCAGGGAGAAGCATTCAGATATTGTAACTGCTCATCACCTTTATCATCTTCACTATCTGAATTCCTCAACAAGGCCTTTTTTAAGACATCGGACCTTAGCAATTGATAAAGTTCTGAAGTAACCACAGAATCGGCCAACTCCACCTTTAAGGACTCCTCATTTTCCGTAGGGAATTTCATGGCATTAAACATATTAAAAGTTACATCCTGATTTAGCACTCGCATAGTGATCTCACCCTTTTGCATATCAATCAAGGTTCAGCCCATAGCCAAGAATGGTCTTCCCAAGATTATTGGAATCTTATTATCCTCCTCGAAATCAAGAATTACAAAATCAGCAGGAAAGATGAGTTTATCCACCTTGACCAAGACATCCTCCACAATGCCTCGTGGATATGTAATAGAATGGTTGGCCAATTGCAAGGTCATATAAGTCAGCTTTGGATCAGGTAAGTCCAACTTCTTGAAGATTTAAAAAGGCATTAGATTGATTCTAGCTCCCAAGTCACATAAGCATTTATCAAGTGACATTTTTCCAATGGTGCAAGGAATAGTGAAGCTTCCAGGATCTTTCAGCTTCGGAGGTAACTTTTGTTGCAGCACAGTACTGCATTCCTCCGTGAGAGCAACAATCTCTAAGTCATCAAGCTTCACTTTCTGAGAAAGTATACCTTTCATAAACTTCGCATAACTAGGCATCTGTTCAAGAGCTTTAGCGAAAGGTATGTTGATATGAAGTTTCTTGACACCTACGGAAACTTCTCAAACTGCTTATCCAGCTTTTTCTTCTGCAGCCTTTTAGGAAAGGGAGGTGGAGGATAGATCTGCTTCTCCCCTGTATTACCCTCAGGAGGATTGTGTTCAACAGTAGTCTTCCTTGGTTCCACTTCAGTTTACTTCTGCATTTCTTTTTCAGCCACAGCTTCTTCATCCGAAACTTGGGGGTGTTCAGGATTTGCAACCTTCCCAGACCTCAATGTAATTACCTTTACCTGCTCCTTAACTTCCCTCTTTCCTGGAACTTCAGTGTCACTAGGGAGTGTACCAGGTTGACGATTTAGTAAGGCATTGGCAATTTTTCCAATTTGATTTTCCAAGGTCTTAATAGAAACCTCTTGGCTCTTGCACATGAGCCTCAACTCCTCCAATTCTGATTTTTCATTAGACTGTTACAACTGAAGTTGTTGTCTTGGTGTATATTGCGATTGCTGAAAACCAGAAGGGTTGTACTATTTTGCTGGATACTGCTGATAAGGCTGCTGAACCGCATTCAGAGTATTGTTCCAGCTAAAGTTAGGATGATTGCGGTTATTGGGATGATAGGTGGCTGGCACAGGCTACTGTGACCTCTGAAAGTTGCTCACAAACTGAGCTGATTCACTAGAAATAGCACACTACTCTGTCTCATAGGCACCAGCACAAAGCTCACAGGCACTAGTGATCTGATTAACTCCATAATTAACCAAAGAATCCACCTTCATCGTCAAAGCCTTAAGCTGAGCAGCTATAGCAGTAGCTGCATCTAACTCCAGAATTCCTGCTACCTTGCCCTGAGATAGTCTCTGAGTAGGATTCTGGTATTCATTAGCAGTCATCAGTTCAATCAATTCATAAGTTTCATCATAGCTTTTAGCCCACAAGGCTCCTCCTGATGCTGCATCAAGCATAAGTCTAGAAGTAGCACCCAAACCATTATAAAAACAGTTAATGATCATCCAGTCAGGCATCCCATGGTGAGGACACTTTCTAAGCATCTCTTTGTAACGATCCCAAGCCTCACATAAAGATTCTCCAGATTGTTGAGCAAATTGAGTAAGTGCGTTTCTGATCGCAGCAGTCTTCGCCATAGGAAAGAATTTAGTTAGGAACTTTTAAGCAAGATCCTCACATTTGGTGATACACCCTGGTGGTAGAGAATGTAACCACCATTTCGCTTTATCCCGCAGAGAGAATGGGAAAGTCTTAACTTAATAGCATCTTCAGAAACTCCACTGAACTTGAAAGTGTCGCAGATCTCGATGAAATCTCTGATGTGCATATTGGGGTCTTCTGTCGGAGAACCCCCAAACTGAACTAAGTTATGTATCATCTGAATCATGCTCGACTTTATCTCAAAGGTATTAGCCGAGATGGTTGGTCGAACAATGCTAGACTGAATATCATTAATCTTCGGTTGAGAGTAGTCCATCAAAGCCTTTGGATTCACTTCTGGTTCTCCTATTGTAATAAGTTTTTCTTCCTTCTCAACTAAGAATTCTTCTTCAACTTTTTCTTCGACTACAACTTCTTCCTCACTTTGATCCAGTGTTCTCTTATGAGACCGAGAATGTGTATGCATACACGCTCGCTAGAGTACCTGAAACACGACAAGGAATTAAGTAAGTAACAATGTCTGAGTCACTGAACTCTAACGCCCAATGATGACAAACACATAAACTAAAAAATAACACCAAAATCCCTGGTAGCGGTGCCAAAAACTTGTTAGGGCTAGAACACGCACTAATATTCATGCAAGTATACGTGATCACAAGTAATATAAAATTAATTCTAGTTCATTCCCACAGGGACTGGTTTAGGTTAATTTTAATCAATGTATTTATGCAACAATGGTATAGTTATTATCCAATGCTAAGACGAATAATAAATTGAGGTTGTTTTAACTACGCTTAACTAAGAGATTATACTAATGCATATAAACTAAGAGAATAAAGAGAATTGAATACTATATGACACAAACATGGGATTCTAACTTCATTAAATACTTCATTCAATAGCCTTTTCATTCTTAACCTTAGCATGCAATGGTGATGACACTATTAGATAACACGAAACTGATAAATGCCAACTTTCGTTGTATGAATACCATACTACCAGACATCCACAAAAGAAATAGAAGCTGAATAGACACCAAATATATTGAGACCCTATATGTATATAGAATTTGACTACATAACGGTTTAATGCATAAGTTTTCTATCGTGATTACATAGGGCAAGTAAGATGGTTAAATTACCTATGAATCATGCATATCAACTACATGAACCTATGCTAGCATGGCAAGTTCTAAACCCCTAAATTCACTTTCACTTCGTTAGAGATTAACACACTATTTTATAAGTTCGCGACGCTCATAAGAATAAAAAGCACAACCAATACTAGGATATGATACAATCACCACACACTAAGACATCAAAAAAAATTAACTAAAGAAATCCAAAAATAAATCCGCTTGAACCTCACGATAACGATTATCCCATAATTGAACTCATCATCAACGTGGGTTTTGATGAAAGCATGGTATAATAAACGTAGTCTTTATACTAAATAAATAATAAAACCAAGTACGAAATAAGAGTATAGGTTCACGAGCAAGAAAACAAGCATCCAAAGTTACAACTTAAAATAAAGAATCACAAGAATAAACTAGATCCTCTTCGCCTTGGTTGAATTGTGTTTTACGGTCTTCTTACGCCTTCTCCTTAAGCTCTAGTACGTCTTGTTATAAAAAATGAACATAAGTTATGCTTATATAGTAGCCCATGCAGATTAGAAGTCTTTTGGATCAAAATTAGAGTAGAAACAGGATTTCTGGAATTTGACCCGGCGCGGCCGCGCGCTTCACCAGTGCGGGGGCACTGTACTTCTGCAATCCTGGCGCGGTCGCGCGCTACTACAGCGCGGGCGCGCAGACTCTCTGAAAAAATTTCCTGAATTCTTCTTTTCTTGCCGGTTTGAGTTGGTCTTCGCACGAGCAATCTTCTTCACACCATCCTAACACCATATAAGCATCAAAATAATGCTAGATCACCTGAATTCCTGATATAAGCCTGAAATGCAAAACACTACAAAAACACGTTAAAAACACCAATAACTTGAGTACAAAACACCAATTCAAAGCTTTGTGGAGCATTAAAAGATAACATAATTGCCACTCAACAAGGCCCGATTGCTTAGGTAGCTTATTGTCTAGCCTTTCCTCTTTTTCTTCTAGTAGTGAGTCCTTAGAAATGCCTCCTCGTGTAGAGAGACCGGTTCAGGTGTTAGCCGAGACCTTAGTTCTGGGGCTCAGGGGTACCTTATCTAATGATGATGGGTCCTGGGAGGATGTGGACCACTATTTTGTACAATGTAGGAGAGATCCCAGACCCCTAGGTTTTTACTACTGCGACTTATCTGAGGTCTATGAGGGCCCGGGGGACTGGATGGGAGGGAACCCTATGACGAGGCAGCCCAAATTTTTAATACCCCGGGAACTAGGTATGAGTATGGCCCTGTTCACAAGGAGATCGGGGAGAGGTACACTGACGCCGAGGTTGATAGTGTGCTCCGGCATGCATTTAATCTCGGGGAGGAGTATGAGTGGAGGTGGTCGGAGCCTCATTAGCGAGTTTACCATAGACCGGCAGGGGGTTATGTTAGGATTTTGCTAGAGCATCTCGGGGGTATGCGTCTAAGGTTGCATCAGTTCACTAAGTCCTTTTGTCGGGATGTATATGGGATTCATTTCACTCAGTTGGCCCCGAACTCAGTGAAGTGGATTTGCTGGTTCCTGGTTTGTTGTCATGCCAAAGATTATCTTCCCACCTTCAGACTATTCCACCATCTTTTTAGAATTAAAAAATCTATGAGTAGGCCGATATATGAGCTTCTATTCCGGATAGAGGATTGTGGGTATACGTCCGACAAAATGGTGCTCTCGGTTAGCATGTTGAACTCCCTTAAGGCTTGGCACTAGGAGTTTATTTTTTCCGGGGTGGGGATTTGGAGTTCATGCCACTCTACAAGTTTGATTTAAAAACAGATAAATTTCCGTTCTATAGGCTCGGTCATGGCGCCCTCACGATGGTGTATGCTTTCTGTGGGGCACTCGGGGGTCAGTGGACCTGGGACACCTTTAACAATAATATAAACATGTATGCAGCCGGCTATAAGTCACTATTCCTTATCCTTTTTATTCCCTGTTTTTTTATTCTGATGCTTTTATTCGGGCATAATATTTGATCTGCTATAATTTTAGGTATTCTGAAGTTGATCCCTTATCCCAACAATATGGCTGCACAACTGAAAGACTTGGCTGCTCGTTGTAGGAGGATTGGGGGCCTCAACAGCTCGAATGCCGGAAAGAAGAAGGTTGTTAAAACTGATGCTGCCGATGGTGGGTCCGGTTCTGGACACGTAGTGGCTACTCGCCCGGGGAGAACGACCATCCAAATCAATGAGCCCCGGATGGAGAAGGTGATAGAGAAAGAGAAGGAGAAAGAGAAGGTTCCAAGGAAAAGGAAAAATGCTGTCGTGGAAACTGGAAGGAGGATGCAGAGGGGTCCGGGAGCCGAGCCTCTAAAAAGGTTGCTATGGAGATGGCTCCGGACACCCCATAGACCCATAAGGCACTGTTGGTCAGCTTTACCCTGGAGACACGCCGGAGGGAGCTATTTGTAAACTATGCCACAGCTGCCGAGAGGAGGAAATACCAGAGGGAGCCTCTTGAGGATTTCCTGGTCGGAATGCAGGAGGATGTTACCGCTGTAAGTGTTTGCTTTGTTTTTGTACATTTCTTTTCTTTGTGTTGGCATTTTTCAGATTTAAAAAGTATTTCTTCGCAGGCCAACTCCCGGATTGCTGGTTTGGTGGCCATTGTTCGGACTCTTAAGGTGAAAGCTGATACCGGGGAGGTCTCAAAGATCGAGGCTGAAAACTTGGCCCGGGAGCTGAAGGATTTGAAAAAAGCCAACGCTAAGGAGAATGAGGCTCATAAAAAAGATCTTGGCTGATATTCGGGCGAAGCAGGACCAGGCTGAAACTGCAGTCTGGGAGATGAGAGATGAGAACCGGAAGCTGAAGGAGACTTTGGCTGCGAGGCCGACTTCCGGGGAACCCCCGTCTATTTCGAGGAGCTAAACGAGAAGGAATTGGAAAAGATCCAAATCTGCTGGAAGGTTGCCTCCCGGTACCTTGCTAATTGCCCCGGAGGGACCATCGATGTTTTCCATGGAGAAGTATATCGAGAAGAAGACCCGACTCGAGAATGAAGCTAATTCCATCTTAGCAAGAGAGTCCAGGGCTGGACCATCGACTACAGTTTCTCCTCTCCCCGAGGAGCCCTTAGCCCAGCAGCGACCGCCTCCCCAGGAAGATTCGGAGCAGCCTCATTCCCCTCCCTCCGAACCGGTAGCTGAAGATTAAACTATTTGGCCCTAGTGGCATGTAATTTTACCTTGATATTTTAAGCAGCTCCTGAACCAAGCCTTCTGGCTTCTTTAAATTTTATGTATTTTGGATTTTCCCGGGGTTAGTTTCCCCCGGGTTACTTTATTATATGCTCTGTTTATTTGCATTTGTCTTATCGTCTTTTGTTTTGGTTAAAACTTTAGACCTTAGAAATTGTTGTAACACAAAGGTTGTGTTTTCTCTACCCCGGGTAGGAGTAAGGTGTGAACATGGATTTTTTTAAGTACACAGGGGTTGTGACTTTTAGACCCCGGGTAGGGTTATAATTTCTGGTTTTAGCAATTTTCTTACACATGGATTGTGACTTTTCGACCCCGGGTAGGGGTAAAATTTAAATTTTTAGAAATTTTTCTAAGAACACATGGGTTGTGACTTTTCGACCCCGGGTAGGGGTAAAATTTAAAATTTTAGAAATTTTTCTAAGTACGCATGGGTTGTGATTTCTCGACCCCTGATAGGGGTAACATTTTAATTTTTAGAATATTTTCTAAGTACATATGGGTTGTGACTTTTCGACCCCGGGTAGGGGTAAAATTTCAAATTTTAGAAATTTTTTAAGTCATGCCTTTGGGTGTACATACAATAGATATAATCTAACAGGAGAAAAAAAATTATTCTAAGCTATAGGATGCTCAAAATAAGGTTTTTCATTTAAATAGAATTAAGGCAGAGATTACATTTCGGGCCGACTAGATACAGATTTTAAATCACTTAATTGGGAAATAAGGATATCATAGTCCTAACATAGAGATGACCCTGGAATGTGCACCTTTTAATCACTGGAAGAATATCCTTAACTGGGCTCCTACCAGGTGTTTGGGACCTATGTGTCATTAAGATAGCACATTTTATACGTCACAGGGCGCAACACCACTTTGATCTTGTAAGGCCCTTCCCAGTTAGGCTGCAGCTTGCCTTAATTTGTTGGATCTGAAGCTTCAGTATCCCGGAGTACCAGATCCCCTATCCCATTTTCTCTGATTTGCCTTGATTTGTATTTTTTTTGTAGCTTTCCATCTTTTGCACGACCCGATCTCTTACTTCATCCAAAAGCTCTAGGTTAGTTTTAAGGCCTTCAATATTTGAGATTTCATCGAAATTAATAACTTTGTGGGAGGGTGATCCGGTTTCAACTGGTAGTCGAGCTTTGGTACCGTAGGCAAGTTTGAAAGGGGTTTCCCCGGTTCCTGTCCTGGGGGTGGTCCTGTAGGACCTTCGAAAATTATTTGGCTAGGTCTTCTTGGACTCTTTCAATTTTTTCTCTAGGCCCCGGAGTATGGTCCTATTTGTTACTTCCACTTATACGTTCCATTGGGGGTGTGCCACGAATGCTCTTTTATGCTTAATATCGAGCTCTTTCAGGTATGCTTCACATTCTGATCCTACAAACTGTGGTTCGTTATCCGAGACCAAAACTACCAGGATCTCGAACCTCATTACGATTGAATCCATGAATTTTATGCAATTCTGTTGATTAATTGTTCGTATAGCTTTAGCTTCTGCCCATTTAGTTATGTAGTCAATTGCTACTAGGATGTAGCGTAAATTTCCGTTTGCCCGGGGGAAGGGCCCATGATATCTATGCCTTAGAAGGCAAAAGGGATCGGGGAGAGCATTGACACCGGAAGTCTCGGGCTTTGCTTTGGTACATTGCTGAACTTTTGACATTTGCGGCACTTCTTCACATATGCCACTGCATCTACGTGGATTGTTGCCCAATAATATCCTTGTCTGATAACTTTGTAGGCTAGGGCTTTGGCCGTTAAGTGATCCCCGCAAATTCTTTCGTGTACCTACCGGAGACAATAATCGGCTTCATCCGGATCAACACATTTGAGAGTTGTATCCGGGATGGTTTTCAGGATACCTCTCATCATTGCTTGGTATTGTGCTAGCTTTTGGTCTTTTGCAATATATTCACCATTCGTCTGTTTGACCACAATCTGGGAATCATTGTGGATGATCAAGTTTGCCACCCTAAGAGATTTTGCTAGTCTGGGTCCTGAGAGTAATGCTTCATATTCATCCTGATTATTTATCACTTTGAAGACAAAAGTTATTGCTTGTTGGATTGTAAAACCTTCCGGGCTCGAAAGGATTAGGCCCGCCCCATATCATTCAGTTGTTGTCGATCCGTCGACATATAATGTCCATGTGTTCCTGTCAGAGGCTTTATTCTTGACATTAGATTGGTTTGTTGAGATTGTTGGGGCCTCGGGGAATGTGCATTCCATGATGAACTCAGCTAGTTCCTAGGATTTTATTGCTGTCTGGGGAACGAACTTGATGTTAAATTGGCTGAAATCTATGTCCCAACTGACCAGCCTTCCGGACACGTCTGGTTTGTGGATGATTCATCAAAGTGGCTGATATATGACCACCTTGACTTCCCAGCCTTGGAATTATTGCATTAGCTTCCTGCTCGAGTGTATGAGGGCTAAGGCGAATTTTTCCAAGTTTGGATACCGGGTTTTCGCGTCCTTGAGGACTTGACTGACATAATAGACTGGGCTTTGGACTCCCTTTTCTTCCCGAATGAGGACTGAAGAGACTGCTCTGGGTCCAGCCGCGATATAGAGAGATAGGGGTTCTCCGGGCTTAGCTTTTAATAGTATTGGAGGATCCATTAGATTTTGCTTGACTTCTTCGAAAGCTGAGCTACACTCCGGGGTCCATTCTATTAGATTTTTTGTTCCAGGCTCCTTTCAGCAACTCAAAGAAAGGCAGACACTTTTCCGCAAGTTTTGGGATAAACCTACGAAGTGCTGATAGGCATCCTGCCAACTTTTGAATGTCTTTCTGGGTTCGGGGTATCATCATTTCCATTATTGCATTAATTTTTTATGGGTTCACCTCGATACCCCGTTTGCTCACCAAGAAGCCAAAAAACTTCCCGGATGGGACTCCGAAAGCATACTTTTCCGGGTTCAGCTTCATGTTGTACTTCCTTAAGTTGTCGAAGCACTCCTTGAGGTCTTTGATGTGATCCGGGACCGTGATCGACTTAGATATCATGTCATCAATATATGATTCTATGTTTCTTCCCAGTTGGCTCTTAAAAATGGTGTTCGTCATCTTTTGATAGGTAGCCCCTGCATTGATAAGTCTGAATGGCATCATGATGAAGACATATACAGCACGGTGTGTAATGAAGGATGCTTTTGCAATGTCCTCCGAATTCATTTTGACTTGGTTATATCCGGAAAAAACATCCATAAAGCTTTGCATAATATGGCCTGAAGTTGTATCAATTAATTGATCGATGTTGGGGAGAGGGTAAGAGTCTTTAGGACAGGCCAAATTTAGACTTGTGTAATCAACGAACATCCCCCACTTTCCATTGGGCTTTTTGACTAGCACAACATTGGCGAGCCAATTCGGGCACTTGATTTCGCAGATTACATCTGCCTTTAAAAGCTTTTCTACCACCTCATTGATTGCTTGTTTCCGCTCTGGGGAAAAATTTCTCCGTTTCTGCTTGATCGGCCTTTGTTTTGGATCTACATCTAGGTTATGCATTACAACTGATTCGTCGATCCCGGGCATGTCTTCCGGTGTCCAAGCGAACACATCGACATACCATTTTAACAACCCAACGAGCTCCTTCTGAAAAGCAGTTTCAAGGCTCTTACCAATTTTTATTTTTCAGGTGGGGTTCCCGGGTTCAAGTTGTACTTCCATTATTAGTTGGGTCGGTTCGACCTTTGTCTTTTTTTTGGTTTCCACAAACTTTGGTATCCTGACATCAATGTTGGTTACGCTATATCCCGAATCTTCTATCATATTCACGTCCAATTTGGGTCTTTTGCTGAGATGTTCCCGATGTTTCTTTCTACTTTGTGCCCTGGGGAGGGACATTACTTTCTTCTTGTTTTCTGATCCCGTTTCTGCCATGATTAAAGCCTGGCCATAACACCTCCCTACAATGTCTTTGTCTCCCTTTAGTTCTCCAATTCCGCCCGGGATGGGGAACTTGATCTTTAAATGAATAGTTGATGGGATGGCCCGGAGCCTGGTTATTGTGGGCCTCCTGAGGATCATGGTGTATGATGACGTTGCACTTATCACGTAGAATTTCATGATGTGAGAGACTTGTTGGGGTGCAGTCTGTTATTCCCAAGGAACTAACAATGAGATTTACAGAATGGGGGTTGAATGTAAATCTCAAAACTTTTTCAAGTTTTTAGCAGTTTCAAAAGCTAAGTGTATGATGAACAATTGTGTGTGAATTGCTTTGAGCAGGTGCAGACAGATGTATATTCAAGACACAAATGTAAAGAACACAAAGGCTTTTAAAAACTTTTCTGGTGGATTTGTTGTTCCACCAGAGATGTGTATTGCAGAAAATCTGTGATACAAAGAATTGATCACAGCTGCTTCCTAGTATAAACTAGATGATTTTCTCTCTATGTTTTTCTAAACAGCTCTGGAAAAGTCACATCTAATTACTAGCTGCTACTTGGTTTATATATCACCAAGTTTACAAGTGAAGACAAAGATAAAATACAATTATAAAATAGTTCTTCACATGTTTCTTCTTCATTTCTCTATCCAATACAATCTAAGATAATCTGTGAATCTTTGAATACTTCCTTGTTTGCACTAGAATGGAAATGCTGCTTTTTCTTGATTCATCCAAGAGGCTACCACATTTCAATTGTCTCTATCAACCCATGTGCCTCTGTCAGCTTATGAATTGTCACTATCAACTGCTATAGAACTAAGCATCCGTTGAAGCTTTCATCCGTTGATGGCTTTATCCGTTGATGCTTTAGTGACATCCGTTGATGCTCTAACAGTTGAAGCTTTATCCGTTGATGGATGTTATCCGTTGAAGCTTTAGAGACATTCGTTGAAGCTTTGTTTCTCATCCGTTGAAGGCCTTTAATCTATCAGTTGATACTACTTCATTTATACAAAATTACAAGGCATGAAATATTTACAATTAGCCCTCCTATTTGCATATCCACTAGTAGTCAACATGACTTACAATTTCCCATAACTTCTAAGAATTATAACTTAAATGCAGAGACTGAGATGTGCTACAATACTAAACTTATTTCTAAGTAAAGCTACTCCATCAACGGATAGCCAAGATGGTCTTATCCGTTGAGGCTAAAAACACTAGATTTCTACTTAAGTGTTTTGTTTAACTTATCATCAAACTAATACACATATTCCTAACAATCTCCCCCTATTTATGTCTACTAGAATTGTAGGCATAAATTCAGGGTTAACTTGATGATAACAAAACACTTAACAGATATATGAGTTGAAATTAAGTAGAAATTCAAAAGTGCTGCAAAAGTATATGTACTGAGATAGAATTAAAGATTTACAGTGTTTCCAAGGGTGCTCCTTTAGTCTGAGCAAATCATTTTCTTTTCCTTTGTTCCCTTATTTTCTTCCCTAGCCTCCTGTCATTTTCCTCTACTTGAAGTTGGAGTTGTCTGTAGAATTCAGCTTCACCTTCTTCACTGATATTTAACTTAGATTGCATGTCCTTGAGAGTTTCATTACTGGCAATTTTAAGCTGGTCTTCAAGTCTGAAAAATCTTCTGACTCCTTTATTGTCTCTGAACTCCATCAACCAATGAGGTGATTTATGAATTGTGATTCCATGCTCAGGGATGAGTAATGTTCTAGGCAAGGAATTTGACTCCCACCAATTTTTCCTTATCCTGACAATCTTGTTGAGAATCTCAGTTTTGGCAGTCCTGGTAAAACCAGTATCCCTTTTGATAGATGAGTAGACTCTAACCAAGGTAGAATAGCCCTCACTTAGAATTCTTTGAAGAAGCCAAGTCCTTTCCACATTTCCTTTATATTTGAACACTAGCCTTTCTGGTAGCTGTTTATAGGCACTTATTCCCCTTACTTCCTCCAGCTCATCCAGGAAGAGTTCAATATCTGTATGTTCTTTTATGTCACAAATGTGAACATAATCATCCTTTGAGGCTTGTGGCTTAGGCTTAGGTTTATATTTCTGAGTGAATTTACTTGAGGTTAGGGGAGGTGTTGATTTGGATTTTCTTTTCAGTTTCTTTGGTGGTGGAGAGGTAGTTAGGAAGGTAGGTAATTTGATGGTGTCCCAATCAATAGGTTCATCTTTAGGGATGATTGTTTCACCATGAATGTTTATACTGGGATCAGCCACAACAGGTTCAGGAATAGAGGGTAGTGGTTTAGATTTTGATTGGGTTTCCTCAGTGTCATCTTCACTCTTCCTTTTTGCCTTGACCTTCTTTCTGTTCCCTTTCTGCCATTCCTTTCTTTCCTCACTCATTTCCTCCACACTCCCACCAACCATATTCCCCATATCCACATTTATGCTTTCAGTCTTGTCTCCTTCACTCTTGTCTTCAATTTTCTTCTTTTCTTCAATTTGAATTGACTCTAGCTATTTTTCAAGCTTTGTTTGTGCTCTTTTGTCAGCCTTCGGCTTTTTAGCTTCTTCCTTTAGCCTTTTGGTCTCTTCCCTCTTGGCTATTGAGAATTTGGGATGTCCTTGCATCACACAGATGCTTTTTCCCTCTCTATAGATGATAGTCATATTCATTCTTTCCACTACATCCTTGGTCTCTTTGTGCTTTATGATGTTACCACCCAAAACTTTGTCTTCATTAGGCTTTGGAAGAGGAAAATCCACTTCTTTTAGTTGAGCAAAGCTTAGAGGATTCTTTGTAGAGTCCTTGTTGAATCTAGTGGTTGGCTTGAGTACCATAGGCTTCAGGTTCCTGAAAGAAGTTTCTCCAACCTTATTCCTCCTTACTGGCTTGGGCTCCATTGTAATTGTCTCAACTTTTGTGTTATGTTTCACAGATAAGGATTTTGTAGTTGAAGAGCCAAACACTTGTTGCATCCTTTCATCAATTTTTCTCCTTTGCTCTTTCACCTTCATCTCAGCTGCTGCTAGCTGGATTAGATCAATTCCATCAAGCTTTCCTTTGATTTGAAGTGTTGGAGAAGTAGTGATGGCTGGAACTAGCACTTTTGATATATGTATATATTTAGATGGCTCCCCTTCCCCTTCCCCTTTATTCTCCCCCTTTTTGTTATCATCAAGGAGAGGGGTTAAGCCCTGTGCTTTAGCTAGTTGCATGAGAAGACTAGTTTGAGACTGTTGATTTTGAAGAATGGTGACCACAGAGTTTTCAATAGCTTGAACTCTTTCCTCCAATTTGGCCATCTTCTTTTCAGCATTTGATTCTCTTCTCAGTCTCAATAATAGTTCGTGCATGGTACCAAAGGGCATGATTGAATTCAGCTTCTCAGAATTATAGGACTTCAAGTCAGCTATATCCTTCTTGAGCTCATCCACACTCAGATTCTGTCTTAATTGCTATAGCTTCATGAGATGTAGAGAATCTAGGTGGGCTTGAAGAATAGGCTTGGTACCAGCATTTGAAGTTTCCTGAATGGCCTTTTGGATAGACATGACTTGTTTGACTAAGGATACATTGAAATGCCCTGGTGTAGACTCCTTTGTCAATGCCCATTTAGGTAATTCTGGAATAGAACTTGGACCTTCAGCTCCCCTTAAGTTCATGCTTCCATCAAAAGAATCAGAGTCGTCATCATTAGAATTTACCCCAAATTATTCAGATGGCTCACCAGCTGTAGAAGGCATCCTATTGACAGTAGTTTTATCCTTTTGTAGAGATTCTGAAGTATGTACTAGATTTAAGGTCTTTTCTGCCTCCTCATTGCCCTGAATAGCCAACAGTTGATAGGGTGACACAGGATGAGTAAAAGTGTCTGCATCCAAGGAAATGTTATCAATTACAGCTTTGTAATGATGTTGAAATTGTCTTTCCTTTTCAGCATCATCCACAATCATTGACTCACTAGCAATGGCTGGATCCACCCTTATACCTCCTGTACCTGCTTTTCTCTCAATTTCTCTCTTTTCTTGCATCAGGGGCTCCCCCTGGCTCACACTCCTCACACCCTTACCTTCACCTACTAAGGTGGTACTCCTCTCACTTTCTTTTGCCATGCTGGAAGAAATAGCATGCATATTTGGACTCTCAAGCTCTCCTTTTGCCTGGGAGCAACCCAGCCTCTCACTCAAGATTTCACTCCCTTCCCTCAATCCTAGAAGTGATTGTACAGTAACCATGTCTTCTACACTTGGAATTAATTCAGTTGTTTGTATAGAGACCATCAACAGATAAGGAGTATCCGTTGAAGTTGAAACTGATGGTATCAACGGATAATTGCTGTGAAGCTTATCCGTTGAAGAACAACCACTTGTCAACGGATAAGGAATATCCGTTGAAGAAGGAAAAGAAGTAGAAATTGAAAGTGACATAATTGTTGAATCTGTGTGAATTGATTTTAATTTAGGTGACAGATTCTTCAACTAAGTCTGAAAGAATTGGCTGATGATCCAACAAATCATCTAAAAGATGATGATCACCAGTATTTGAGTGGGGCTCCTCCCTGAGTTGTAAAGAAGGAGAATCAGGAATTGATGTGAATATCATGTCCACATCCAGAGATGGTGATGGAGAATTTGGTGATTGATGTATGTCAATTTTGAGAGAATGGGGCTGTGACTCCACATTTGTTGGAGTCACATCAAGCTGAATTTGAGAAGGCATAGATACAGGTGGTTGTATATGTGCAGTATGTGCACCCTGTGTGGAAACTAGGGTTTTGACCCTCTTTCTTCTTGTGAAGGCTTTTATAGGTGAGTGTGTGGCTTCAGTGTCCCTCCCTCTTTTGTTCTGTGTCCCTTGTTGGGGACTATTTTCAATAGCTGCACCCTTTTGGGAGGATGCAACTAGGGATGAGTTTGAATCCTTTTCAACCACCACAGTCTTTTGAGAAACTGTGGCTTGGCTAACTTGGGTACCACTCACCTCTCCTACCTTATTCTGGGGGTTTTCTTGATGTTCACCCCTCCCCTCACCATTAACACCCTGTACACTCCCCTCAAGGTTCATGGTAGGTGTTACAAATGTTGTATTTTGAGAAACAACAGAGGTGGCTTTCTTTGACTTGGGTTTTGAAACTTTAGGTTTGGTGCTTGGTAGGAATCTGTTGGGGCATTGACACAGATCCCATGGCCACACTTGAAGGAAAAGAAGTGATGGGGTTGGAAGAAGTAAGAGTTGAAGAAGTATTTACCTTACTTACCTGAGGTGCATCCATGATTGGTAAGTATACCAATGGCACCTCACTGTTGAGGTTAATTCTCAAAAGGTCTGCAAGGACCCTCTTCTCTTGTGCCCAGCATTTGAGTTTATTACTCTCATTAGTTATGACCAAACCTTCAGCAATATGGTTAGCCAATAACATAAAGAATCTAGCATAGTAGATGTTATGAGGTCTATTAGCCTTGTTACCTAACCTAGTACCCAATTCTAGCATAACATAATTGCTAAAATTAAAGTACCTATCAGAAACCAGCATATAGAGCATATTAACAAGAGATGAAGTTATTGCATCAAAGTTACTAATTTTCCCAGAGAAAACCTTGATAAAGGCATCACCAAGAAAACTCCATTCTTTTCTAAGGCCTTTTCTCCTAATACTGCCTAAACTAGCAGAATCAAAGGAATAGCCTATGGAATCTAACATGCTAGATACATCATTATCAGTGTGTGGTGTCATGTCATTATTTTCAGGTAATTTAAAACAAGACTGTATATCATCACAGTTAATACAGTAATCCTTACCTTTGAGAGAGAAAGAAATGGTCATATCAGTGGGGTTGAACTCAGAAATTGTCCACATTTCCTCAACTACCTCACAGTAAATCATTGGGGCTTCCAGCATTGCATAGCTCAGTTTGCAGTTTTTGATAAAGTCCATCATCTTGTGATAATCTGAATGGGCTTCATTCTTTTCCACCAAAGCTACGAAATTATTTTCTCATAGACAAATCCAGATTGGGACATTATCTTAACTACTGGTGCCATTGTTGTGGGTAGAAGTTGCAGAGAAAGATTGAGAGTTTTGGGAGAGAAAGAGAGTAAAATCTTTTGAAAATTGCAAGAAAGCGTAAAGGGAGAATAAGAATTCAAGGGGGCTTTTATACTTTCTTAAATTAAAACATAAAGAAAATGATTAAACAATATTTTTAAGTGATTTACAGCCGTTTGAGAATAAAAGAAAAACTGTAAGTATTCTAAAAACTGCCTTTAATACATACAACTGTGTATATATATGTATCAACGGTTAGGTAAATAGAATCAACGGTTGTGAATCACTCAAAACGACTGATGTGACACTTCAACGGATGAGGTAAACAGTTATCTGTTGAAGATTAGCACAATTTTATTCGTTGAAGGATAAAATTACCAGAAATGTATTATCTTTCAACGGATAATGGACATCCGTTGATAGAACAATTTTGGCTTTCAATGGATAGGGAATATCCATTGATAGAATAATCTTTACTAAAAGCCAACTTTGTTCTTGCAACAAATTCATTTCAGGCTACAAAACAAATTACAATTAGAACATTAATTTAGGAATAATTAAGCATACCTAGCTCACTTACTAATCTTGTGAATGTTGATTTATCAAGTGGCTTGGTGAATATGTCTGCAATTTGTTTTTAACTTGGAACAAAATGAAGTTCCACTGTACCATTCATCACATGTTCCCTTATGAAGTGGTACTTGATGTCAATGTGCTTGGTTCTTGAATGCTGCACTGGATTCTCAGTAATGGTAATGGCACTTATGTTGTCACAGAATATTGGTATTTGGTCAACATTTAGCCCATAGTCAAATAGTTGATTCCTCATCCATAATATATGTGCACAGCAACTACCAGCAGCAATGTACTCAGCCTCAGCTGTTGATGTAGAAACAGAATTTTGCTTCTTACTGAACCATGACACGAGCATATTCCCTAGAAATTGACAGGTGCCAGTTTTACTTTTCCTGTCTATTTTGCAACCTGCATAATCTGCATCTGAGTAGCCAATTAGATCAAAACAAGACTCTCTAGGGTACCAAATTCCTAGATTTGGAGTCCCTTTGAGATATCTGAAAATTCTTTTAATAACAACTAAGTGAGATTCTCTAGGATCAGCTTGAAATCTAGCACAAAGACATATAGAAAACATTATATCAGGTCTACTAGCAGTTAAATATAGAAGTGAACCAACCATGCCTCTATAGCTTGTAATGTCCACAGACTTTTCAGCCTTGTTTAATTCAAGCTTGGTGGCAGTGGCCATGGGAGTTTTTGCAGATGAACATTCCATTAAGTCAAACTTCTTTAAAAGATCATAAATATATTTAGTTTGACTAATGAAAATTCCACCACTAACTTGTTTATCTTGTAAACCAAGAAAATAAGTTAGCTCTCCCATCATGCTCATTTCATATTTACTTTGCATTAACTTAGCAAAATTTTTACAAAGTTTATCATCTGTAGAGCCAAATATAATATCATCTACATAAATTTGAACAAGTATTGTAGAGCCATTAACATTTCTAAAAAAAGAGTTTTGTCAACAGTACCTCTTGTGAAGTAATTATCTAGGAGAAATTTTGACAAAGTCTCATACCAGGCTCTAGGTGCTTGCTTTAGTCCATAGAGTGCTTTCAACAGATAATACACATGGTCTGGAAAATTTGGATCTTCAAACCCTGGAGGTTGGCTCACATAAACTTCTTCCTCCAATTCTCCATTCAGAAATGCACTCTTGACATCCATTTGATAGACTTTGAAATTGGCATGGGCTGCATAGGCTAGAAAAATTCTGATGGCTTCAAGTCTTGTAACAGGAGCAAATATCTCATCAAAATCTATTCCCTCTTGTTGAGAGTAGCCCTTGGCAACCAATCTAGCTTTATTCCTTATGACAATGTCATTTTCATCCATCTTGTTTCTGAATACCCATTTTGTGTCAATAGAACTCTTGTTCTTTGGCTTGGGTACCAGCTTCCATACTTTGTTCCTCTCAAATTGGTTTAGCTCCTCTTACATTGCTAAAATACAATATGGATCCAATAGAGCTTCTTCCACTCTCTTAGGTTCTTCCTGTGATAGAAAACTACTGTATAGACATTCATCTTGAGTAGCCCTTTTAGTTTGCACCTTAGATGTTGCATCACCAATGATTAGTTCAAAAGGATGATTCTGGGTCCATTTCCTTTGAGGTGGTAGATTAGCTCTAGATGAGGTTGCCTCAGTATTGTCATGATGTGAGATAGAGTGTTGATTGGTTGAAACTCCCCCTGTGTTATTGGTCATTTGTAAGGAACTGGGAGTTCTATCAACTGATGATATAAATTGATTATCCGTTGATGAACTATGATCAACGGATGCTCCATTATGTACTTCAACGGATGATGCACTTTGTCTTTCAACGGATGCTGCATTACTTCTGTCAACGGATGCTGAATTATGACTTTCAACTGAAGCTGCATTTTGTGCATTATCCAAAGGCAGATTTTGAATCCTTTTTGAAGTGTTTTCTCCATTATTCTCATTTTCACTATCATCACAATATATCTCAATGTTGTCAAATTTGAGTCCTTCATGATGTCCCCCATCTTTTAGTCCATCAATCTTTTTATCATCAAACACAACACGCACAGATTCCATAACAATGTTGGTTCTTAGATTGTAGACCCTATATGATTTTCCAGCAGAATAACCAACAAATATCCCTCCATCAGCCCTTGCATCAAACTTGCCTTTGTGATCAGGTTGGTTCCTTAGAATGTAGCATTTGCAACCAAAGACATGAAGGAAGTTTAAGGTTGGTTTTCTTCTCTTGAACAATTGATAGGGAGTCATGCCTTTTGCCTGATTGATTAGAGAAATATTATGAGTGTAACATGCACAGTTAACAGCCTCAACCCAAAAGTATGTTGGGAGTTTTGACTCTTCAAGCATTATTCTTGCAGCTTCAATTAGTGATATGTTCTTCCTTTCCACCACACCATTTTGTTGTGGAGTCCTTGGAGCTGAGAACTCATGCATAATCCCATTTTCTTCACAGAACAACCTCATGGTAGAATTCCTGAACTCAGTTCCATTGTCACTCCTAATATTCCTTACTTTGAAATCTGGATGGTTGTTGACTTGCTTGATATGATTGATAATGATTTTACTAGCTTCATCCTTTGATCCAAGAAAATAAGTCCATGAAAACTTTGAGAAATCATCTACAATCACTAGGCAATATCTTTTTCTTGAAATTGACAATACATTGACTGGTCCAAAAAGATCCATGTGTAGCAGTTGTAATGATTCATCAATTGTTGATTCAAGGTTCTTACTTAATGATGCTCTCTTTTGCTTTCCTTTCTGACAAGCATCACACAATCCATCCTTTAAGAATTCCACTAGAGGCATTTCTTTAACTAAGTCCTTTTTGACTAGATCATTCATTGTCTTGAAATTCAAATGGGACAGCTTCTTGTGCCATAGCCAACTTTCATCTTGACTTGCTTTTCTGAAAAGACAAGTAATTGATTCTGCATCTGTAGAGTTGAAGTCATCCAAGTACACATTCCCTTTTCTAACTCCAGTTAGAACCACTTTGTTGTCCTTTTTACTGGTGACAACACAGGCTTCAGAATTGAAGGAAACAGTATTCCCTCTGTCACATAGTTGACTGATGCTCAATAGATTGTGTTTGAGACCATCAACTAATGCAACTTCATCAATGATGACATTTTCCTTTGAAATCAAGCCATATCCCATAGTGAACCCTTTGATGTCATCTCCAAAGGTTATGCTAGGGCCAGCTCTCTCCTTGAACTCTGTGAGCAGGGTAAAATCTCCTGTCATGTGCCTTGAACAACCACTGTCCAAGTACCATAGATTCCTTCTTTTTCCCTGCACACAACAAAATCAAATCAAGTTGATTTTGGTACCCAAGTTTCCTTGGGTCCAGCCTTGTTAGTCTTTTTCCTAGACTTCACACTTCCTGCACCTTTTGACTTAGGTAACTTTGAGTCAACCTTGATCTCAGATGTAGTTGGTTGAAGTGTAGGGTTAGTCACAGAATCATTTAGCACATTTGATTGAATTTGATAAGGCATAGATTGTGCAAACATATTATTCCACATAGGCATGTTGTATGGCATTTGAGGCATACTAAATGCATCAAAATAAGGATTATTAACATATGGCATGTTTGCAAAATGTGCATATGGATTCTGTTGAGACATAACAGGCATAGCATGCAGTGGTGACATAGACATGTTAGGCATGGAAGGATTTAAAGCCATGGGAGCATTCTTAACATATTTACAGTTAGCAGATAGATGATTAACACTACTACAATGCACACAACTTTTTCTAGGAGCATACTTATCAGGTGTGTAATTGTTGTGTTTGTGAATCCCTACCTTCCCATTTCTATTAGATTTTCTTTTAGTTTCCTTTTTATCCTCAACCAACTTAAGCCTATTTTTCAACTGATCTAAAGTCATGTGTCCTATATTCACCTTACTGGCATCTTTGGATGTGCTAGCTTCTTCTTTGACAAAGTTCTTGGAAGTTGAACCAAACTTCTTACTGAGATTTTTCAAATTATTCCTTTTAGAATCATTTGCATGTTTCAATTGATGAGCCTTCAACGGATGCTCATTTTCTTCCTTCAACGGATGACTTTCATCATCCGTTGATTCCACATTCGTTGACAGTCCATCAATTAATTCTATTTCCTTTTTGTTTTTCTTCCAGCCATTCTCACAGAGTGATTCAATTCCTTGAACCTTGACAATTTGAGCACTAACATCCCTAGATGTTTTCCAGGCCTTGATTACCTCTTGCTCACGTACTAGTTATCTAGAAAGAACTTCTACTTTCTTAACAGACTCTTCTAGTTCACTCTCAATAGATAAGCATTTGATTTTAATCTTTTCAAGCTCAATTACCTTACCCTCTAACACAGCATTCATATCACTTAAAAACAAATTATTCTCTTTAATTCTTATGTTCTCTTTAGCCAGTGATTTAAGGGAAACACGTAAATGATATAATTCATTGGACATATCATATATAGCTTCATTGCATTCATTTTTAGAAAGCTGAGAGAGGTCAGTAGTAATAACCTGGTTGCTTGATGAACTAGTTTCATTTTCATCAGAATTAGCCATCAGGGCTAAATTGAGATACTCCATATCATCATCTTCATTGGCTCCATCAGCTGCCCAGTCATTTTCCTTAGTCATAAAAGCCCTTTCCTTTTGTTTGAGAAATTCGAAATATTTCTTTTTGTAATCCACTTGCTCAAATTTCATCTTTTCAGAGGTTGGCTTTCTGCACTCACTTGCAAAGTGTCCACTTATGCCACAGTTATAACACTTGAACTTAGATTTGTCCACCATGTTCTTGTTTGGCTTAGTGGCTCTAATGTTTTTCTTGAATTTCATCTTTGCAAACCTTCTGGACAGAAAAGCCAGATGTTCATCAACATCATCAGAGTCATCTTGACTGGAATTGTCTTCAACCTCAGCTGCTTGCTCCTTTCCCTTGCTTGATTCTGATTTGCTTGTGCCAATTTTGAGACTTGGCATTGTCTTTTCTTCATTCCTGGCTTCAGTTCTCTCATTTTCAGGTACAAGTGCAACTGATCCACCTTTTCTCCTTCCCTTTTCCAACAGCTCATCTTGCTCCATCTCAAGTTCATAGGTCTTCAAAATTCCATATAATCTTTCAAGTGTGAAGTCCTTATAATATTGAGAATTCCTTAGTGAAATAGTCATAGGCTTCCATTCCTTTGGTAGAGACCTCAGAAATTTTAGGTTGGAATCCTTGACTTGGTACACTCTGCCATACAGCTTCAATCCATTCAACAGTTTCTGAAATCTATTGAAGTTATCATTCAATGATTCTCCTTCTTCAGAATGAAAATATTCATATTGTTGAATGAGAAGCTGCATTTTGTTTTCTATAACATGTTCAGTACCTTCACAGATAAGTTGCACAGTATCCCAAAGTTCCCTAACAGTTTGGCTGTTAATGACATTATCAAACATATCTTTGTCTAGGCCATTAAACAGAATGTTCATGGCCTTCTTGTCCTTGTGAACCTCTTCAATATCTTCATCAGTCCATTCTGCTTTTGGCTTGGGAATAGACTGTCCAACAGCAACTGTGGCAGTGGCAGCTGTGGCCACTTTGTGAGGGATGTGAGGACCATTCTCAATGCAGTTGATGTAGCTTTCATCTTGAGAGAGAAGATGTAGATGGATCTTCACTTTCCAGTGATGATAATTATCTCTTTCCAAGATTGGAATCTTCACTCCAATATCCTTCTTACTCATGATGTTAGTAGAATAGATCTTTAAACTCTTTGTATGTCAAGAGCTTGCTCTGATACCAATTATTATTCCCAAGGAACTAACAATGATATTTACAGAAGGGGGTTGAATGTAAATCTCAAAACTTTTTCAAGTTTTGAGCAGTTTCAAAAGTTAAGTGTATGATGAACAATTGTGTGTGAATTGCTTTGAGCAGGTGCAGACAGATGTATATTCAAGACACAAATGTAAAGAACACAAAGGCTTTTAAAAACTTTTCTGGTGGATTTGTTGTTCCACTAGAGATGTGTATTTCAGAAAATCTGTGATACAAAGGATTGATCACAGTTGCTTCCTAGTACAAACTAGATGATTTTCTCTCTATATTTTTCTAAACAGCTCTGGAAAATTCATATCTAATTACTAGCTGCTACTTGGTTTATATATCACCAAGTTTACAAGTGAAGACAAAGATAAAATACAATTATAAAATAGTTCTTCACATGTTTCTTCTTCATTTCTCTATCCAATGCAATCTAAGATAATCAGTGAATCTTTGAATACTTCCTTGTTTGCACTAGAATGGAAATACTGCTTTTTCTTGATTCCTCCAAG
The DNA here is from genome assembly GCF_009905375.1 of Apium graveolens. Lineage (NCBI taxonomy): Eukaryota > Viridiplantae > Streptophyta > Magnoliopsida > Apiales > Apiaceae > Apium > Apium graveolens. Next base: position 45,508,411 of record NC_133651.1, read on the forward strand.
AGGCTATCACATTCCAATTGTCTCTGTCAACCCATGTGCCTCTGTCAGCTTATGAATTGTCACTATCAACTGCTATGGAACTAAGCATCCGTTGAAGCTTTCATCCGTTGATGGCTTTATCCGTTGATGCTTTAGTGACATCCGTTGATGCTCTAACAGTTGAAGCTTTATCCGTTGATGCACTCATCCATTGATGGATGTTATCCGTTGAAGCTTTAGAGACATCCGTTGAAGCTTTATTTCTCATCCGTTGAAGGCCTTTAATCTATCAGTTGATACTACTTCATTTATACAAAATTACAAGACATGAAATATTTACAATTAGCCCTCCTATTTGCATATCCACTAGTAGTCAACATGACTTATAATTTCCCACAACTTCTAAGAATTATAACTTAAATGCAGAGACTGAGATGTGCTACAATACTAACTTATTTCTAAGTAAAGCTACTTCATCAACGGATAGCCAAGATGGTCTTATCCGTTGAGGCTACAAACACTAGATTTCTACTTAAGTGTTTTGTTTAACTTATCATCAAACTAATACACATATTCCTAACACAGTCCCAAAGGTAATGGGGAGGTAAATGACTCATCGGATTGGTATCATTGTGTTATCGAACCCATATAAGGGGTCCTCGAGGCTGAGGTCCATGCGTAAGTGGTCGAGCTTCATCCTATTGAGTGTGTGCTTGAAAACTATGTTAGCAAAGGAACCGTTATCAACTAAAATTCTTTTACCTCATTGTTCGCCACGTCGAGAGTTACCACTAGAGCGTGGTTGTGATCCGGATTCAGTCCTTCATAATCCGCATATGAGAAGTATATTGGCACTTCTTCGAATGGCGGTATCATCATTACGTCATTATCCATGTCTGGGCTCCGAGGTGGAGAGGTTGTTCTGCCAAAAATGAAGTTGACCACGTTCTTGCCGCTGCTCGGAGCCTTGTCTTTGTCATTAGGGCTGTAATTCGAGCCGAGCTTTTTTGAGCTCGATTAACTCGGCTCGACTCGGCTCGAACTGGTTATCGAGCTCGAGCTCGAACAAGATTTTAGGCTCGATTAAAAACTCGAGTCGAGCCGAGTTTTTTTGAACTCGACTCGATAAACTCGAACTCGAACTCTACTCGACTCGAACTCGAACTCGGTTAATTTTTTTATATTTTATTAATATTTTTATTTTTTTATATATGTTATTACTTAGGTTATTAATATTACTTATGTTTTTCTATATTTTTATTTTTTTCCATTAATATAACTTGATGCTATTTTTATTTGTTATTTACATGATTAATGATATTTTATTTTACTTATATTATTAATATGACTTATGCCTTTTTTATTTGTTATTTACATGATTGATAATTTTTTTGGATATGTATATATATTTTGATATTGGTAGTCCTTTGTCACTTTGTGTATATTTGAGGGGACCCCTTCCATACTTTTATTTGTTTGAAAATGTTTGCATTTATTTTTTTTCAATCGGTTGCTTCGAAGTTCAGATGTCTTCCTATTAATTGTCTCTTTTTCTACCCAATGGTGTTTTTTTGGTCAACCTTAAGATACTAATCATGTCTTCCATAACCTCATTACGATTCTACCATATTTGCTTAACAAACTTAACACTTAACATTGTAATAGTGATACATAAATCCTGAAATTTAGTGCAGTATTGTACTATGATTGTAAGAAAGTTACAATGTCACTAAGCAAATTAGAATATTATATCATCCACCACATAATTAAATTCCATAAAACCAGAAGAGATAAAAACATAAACTCATAAAATAATAAGTCAACATGTTCCCTTTATTTAATAAGGTAGGTAAGTAGCTTAAAAAATTTAAAAACGGTTGGTTTCCCTTTATTTTGCTAAAGTAATTTCTTTTTATTTTTAATTATTATGTTTATGTTCAATAGTCTCAAATATATTTAAAATATTTAATTTATTTCAAAATAATTTAATTTTAATATACGCCACCTAAATAAAGATTATTTAATTTTTTTTTAATTTTTCTCAATATATATGTAATTGTGTTATCCCGTTATACATATAAATTATAAAATATTTTAGCTACCGACATTATAAAGCCTTCTTTATTGCTATTGTACACAAAATAGGGCTAATATGATTATCAAAAAAAATATTTTAATTTTATTCTAGCGTATCATTTATAAATACTTGTTGACTCAGATTTCTTGTCATACTAATTTTTTTAAGTAAAAATTTCTGGTCACATTTTTAGTCTATCAATTTTTCATGTAACATTTATTTTGTTTCAAAACTAGTTTTGTTTTGAACTGAATTAGATTTGTATTGCATCAATTATTAATATTTTATAGAAAAATAAGAATTTATTTATTTGAAAGAGTAAAACAAAAAAGAATCAAGTTGGAGTTGAAGCAAGTAAAATTGTTATCGAGTTTCGTTTGATTTTATTTTAAAATAAAAAGGACAGTTACGAATTTTACATCAAATAATCTATTCAATATAGGATTTCTATTTTTTTATTTAAATCATGAATATATAGAATATTCCTTTATTTTAGATTCAAAAGTTATCATTTATTTCAAAATCTAACGGTCCTTTATAGTAATAATGTATTACTACTATATTGATATTTTATTATAAATTCGATTCATACTTTTGATAGTTGTCTAAATTCTAATTGAGATGTCAACTAATTAGATCTAAATTTACAATTTAGTGATAAGTTAATAGGCATATTATATAACTATGATATAAATTACACCAAAAAAATTTTATTATGATGTATTGCTATTAATTAAAATTATTATTTTTATAATTGTTATTTATTAATAGTTTAGTGTCTATTGCGTACTTTTGTTTTAAAAAAGATAAAAATTACTTTTCTCTCCCGAGTCCCGATAATAATAAAATTATCATTTTACTTTATTTATCATATATATAAGATATACAATATACAATATAGAAAAATAAGTACATTTTTAAGAAATATGAAGATAGACTTAAACAAAATTAATAAAATAGATGATTTGAAAAATTATACTAACAAAGGTGTTGTTATTTGTTTTCTAGTTTATACATGTATTTGACTATGTTGTTAGATTTACCTCAGAACACATGTATGTTATTTTGAATATTTATTTATTGTTATTAATAGGGAAACTAATGTTTTTAAATTTTAAGTCAAAATTTCAAAAACGAAATATTTTTACGAAGGTAAAAATAAAACTCGAATAACTCGATAAGAACCCGATAACTCGAAAACATGTTAAAAACTCGATAAACTCGTAGGCTCGATAAACTCGATAAAGACTCGATAACTCGAAAATATGTGAAAAAACTCGATAAACTCGAAAACTCGTTAAAAACTCGTTAAACTCGAAAACTCGTTAAAAAACTCGTTAAGTTCAAAAACTCGTGAACTGCTCGAACTCGGCTCGTGTATTACCCGAGCCGAGCTCGAACACACAATTCAGGCTCGATTATTTTCAGGCTCGACTCGACTCGATTAAAAAAAGCTCGAACTCGACTGTAAAAAACTCGAACTCGGCTCGACTCGGCTCGAATTACAGCCCTTGACTATCATCTGAATTGTGCTTGACTTAATCTCAAAAGTGTTAGCTGAGATGGCTCGTGTTAGGTCCCAATGAGTTTGTAGAAGGGGGGTTGAATACAAACAATACCAAATAATCGAATTAAATACGGAATAAAAATGTGAAACAAAATTCAAGTTAAATAAGAATATTATTAAACTTGAAAGGTGTTACAACAACTGTATCGATTATAAGGAATTAATCTCAAATTAATTATCACAAATCTAGAATAAATTCGACATGAACTTTTTCCAATTTTTGCAATAAAAAGATTCAAATGCTAAACGCAATTTGAGATTAAGTTCTAGGGATTTTGATCCGCTAGATTGTTACACAAGAACAAGATAAAGATTTCTTGTGGTTTGGATTTAACTTTACAAACTAGAAATTATGATCTTGAAATATGCAGATGAAAAGATGATATATTGGTCAGCTGCTTTTTCTTTTTGTTCTTGAGTTGTTTTCTGGATGATTGAATGACTTCTGCTGCTTCTCTTCTTTTTAAACTAATCAACAGTCTTGAATGAACTGGAGTGAAAATAGGTGAGACAATCCAATTGTACTAGCAAGACAATCTGATTGAACTAGCAAGACAATCCTCTTCCAGTGTAACTTTCGGCAAGACAATTATTTGTACTAGCATGACTTTCGGTATGACTATTGATTGTCATACCGATTGTCATATTAGTACAATCAGATTGTCTTGTTGAATTTAAATAGATTTTAATCCAATTTAAATTCTGAAAATCCTTAATATTAATTCTGAATTAATTAATCAATTAATTCAATTAATAAATAAATTAATCTTTGCAGATATAATTTATTTTCTTAATTTAAATTATATGACTTAATTAATTAATAGAGAATTAATACTAATCTTGAGCAGCAACCATTCTTCTGAATATCTTCTGAAAATCACTGAAAATTATGAATCAATTCCACCACTTCCATGTTGACACTCGATGTACTGTCTGGTTCATGAGTGACTAACTTCCGTGACGTTTCTTCATGACTTGACTTTGATACTTGATTTTCTTCAGATTAAATCCTTGTAATTATCTGATACCCTGACGAGATCTCTGTCACTTGATTAAATCCACAATCTTGATTTATATCACTGAGGCATGATCAATTTCTTGAACTTCTTCCAGTGAATTAATTCCTCAAGTCTGTAGATGAACCTTGTTTCTGAATCCTTTGACAGATGTTACTTTGCGAGATCTCTTTGACGGTAGATCCACTATTTACTTATTACATTCTTATTTGAGTTGAGTTAAATCCTCGAATATACAAATAGGCTATGGCATATGCCTTACAATCTCCCCCTATTTGTTTGTTAGACAATAACACACAAATACCTAGAGGATAACTCAACTAACAAATAAGAAAAAGATATAAACAGAAATGCAAAGTAAATAGCAAAAAAGTTCTGGATGACATTTAACCTTTTTCCAGATTCCAAATTGATGTTCCTCTAGACTGAACTTATCTTCAAGTAGTTTCATTTTCATTTGTACAACCACATTTCCTGTTGAGAAGCGCATATCTGTCTTGCTTCTCCCCCTATGAGAATCAACTGATTAAAGAAGATCACATTCGTTTACCACCTCTCCCGTACAATAGGATCCGCAGATAAAAACCAATGGTACTCCCCTTTTAGAAAACAGCTTCTTCCCTTACTAGAAAATTACCATGTGTTTACCACCTCTCCCGTACAATAGGATCTGTAGTTACAAACAACATGGTGTGGTGTAGTGTACACATGTAGGATCATTTTCTTCCTCCCTGCTATTTCTCCCCCTTAGTTGAGGAATCCTCCAAACTATTACTTAAGCTTTTATCTCCCCCTTAAAGAAGGAATGTATGCCGTCGTCTGAAGGAGTTCTCATATTTCACTTGGTTGGAAAAGAAGTAACCAGTGTTTCTCATTCTTCCTCACTGTGAGTGTGTGATTCTGTTTAGTGTACCTCACATGTGTTTCACTCTTCTCTCCACTCGTGTTTACACTCATTCTCACAAGTGTATCACTCCACTCATAGCTCCAAAAATCAGTTGTACCTGCAAGGAAAATCACCTTAGCCATCCTTAAGGAGGTCACAGGTGGTGCAATGGGAGTTCACAAATCCCCATCCTTGTTAAACTCGTCAGATGAATCTGAGTCATAATTTACAAGTTTCTAGTTTCCCTTTTAGGGTTCCAGATTTAAATTCTGGGAAGGTAAACAATGATCCAAAGAATTTAGCATAAAGATCAAGGTTCCCTTCTAATGTCTGTGAAGATATTTCCTTGTGACTTATCAGGTAATATCTGAATCATTGTCAACAAGTTGCCGATCTGTACCTATGTCAGATCCACTATCCGCAGATGCATCCAGGGGATTTAAGCCTGGGGAGGTAGACACTGACCACTGACATATGGCTTTTGGATCAGTATCCTCTCCTAACACCTGTAAAGGCAATTGGTCCATTAACGAACCTTAAACAATCGAATCTGACCTTAAAATGGTCGAAACTCTTGTTTCCGTCAACTCATCCTTTGTGTGTGTAACATTTCCTTGTGCATCAAGAATTATTTATTTTTGAAGTGGTGACACTACATCGGATACCCTGGCCGACAGGCAAATTTCAATAGACGCACCCTGTTGAGAGAATGAATCTAGTAACTGTTTTTGTGCCTTTTCAGCCATTACATCTTTTTGAGAAGATGTATGGGGGCTAGCAGTTGTCTCGGTTTAAATACTACTCATCTATGTAGGAGACAGGGCTACTGGATTGACTATAGAACCTTCCTTATGTGGTGCACTAAGGCACTATCTCCCTCACGCTCATTCATACTACATTTAGTGGTAAGAGAGTGTTGGTTGGTTCTGTTTTTGTGTTTGTCTTTACAGTCTGGGATAGATATTGTGGGTTTTCAACCTCATGACTGTCAATGAAAGAAAGCCATTGGAGACTGGACCTGTATCACAGAACATATGGCAATAGAGAGATAAAATGTACTTAAGATCTATAATGAATGAAAATTATACATTTAATCTTTTGAGAGAAATGATGTACAGTAGTGATTTCAAAGGATTTTACATGAAATAAGAAATCACTAATGTAGAATGAAGTTTGATTTTCTCCTAAAACTAACTGCACATATAAAACAATATGTTTGTGCCTAGTGATAAGAGAGTTATAAATATGACGACTCTACTAGTTCATATTAAATTATAACTTCAGTTAGAGTGCAATACCATGTCCTTGACGATTGCTTGAGTAGTACACTAGTTCATACCAACCTGAAGTGAGATTGTGAAGAAGAGATTGCATAGTCCAATAGATCTGCAGCTGCAAAGTCCATGAACTGTGGTGCACTGACTTCCTCTTTTGACTCACCAACCAGGAGTACACTTGTACACATCTTACTAGAGTCCAATTCCAAGTGTAATGTGCATCAGGTGCCTGATATGTCGTAATATTCTCAAATCTCGTCACTGGTGCTATATGTTAGATACTGCTTCCTGATAATAACCTAGTACAATATACAAATTTTCAATGATAACATTCCCAGCTTGCAAACAGCCATATCCCTCAGATAAATCTTTGCTGTTATCTCCAAAGGTAACCAGTGGGCCAGCTTTCTCAACCACATTTGATAGCAGGGCTCTATCTCCGGTCATTTATCTTTGACGATCCACTGTCAAGAATCCACACTACCGGTTCCACCTGTTTACTGCCCTGCACTTCAAATGGATTAGACCTTCTTCGGAACCCAAACTTGGTTGGGCCCGGCATACTTGTAGAATTGACCTTTGTCAGGCAAAACAACATTCTTAACTTTAATGGTCTCAACTTTCTCAATGACTGAACATTTGACCTTGTAAACAGCCTTAACAACTTTCTGTTTAGGCTTAGGCACAAATATCTCATTTCTAGCCTTAGAAGGACTAGCAGTCTTAGACCTATCATGCTTCTTATTATTCACATGCTGACGAGGAGTAGTCTTATCACTAGAAATATGCTTACCATTAAAATAAGCATACATCAGATTAAAAGCACAAGACATACAATTAGAAATACTGCATACTTTATGAGAGAGATTAACAACAGGCAAAATATGCATGGTAGACATAGCATTTTTGTTATCCAACTCATGTGTGTCTGAGTTAGTCTCAGTTGCTTTCACAACTTTGACTGGAACTTTCGACACACTTGACTTGGAAACAACCTTCTCATTAGCAAGATCTTCAGCACGCATTTCTTCTTGAATAATAGAGGAGGTCGCATCAAATGGTTCAGCAATTGATGCTTTATAGAGGGGTTCATCAACACCCTTAAGCACATGTGGTACTTCCCTACCTTTAGCACATACATGAGGAGGGGAGTTTATGTCTAATTCTCCAATAGCAGCATTGTAATCATAACCTATTCCAGATGTTTGATTAACAGCTTGCTTACTGTAGAACTCTTTAGCCTTCGAACAAGAATTGAAGTAGGCTCTAACCTTAGTCTCAAGACCGGTGATCTTGTCTTTGAGAATAGTTTCGAGTTGTCTATAACAGTCAACTCTATTCTCTAGAAAAGATACTTGTTCTTTTAACTTGTCTTGATTAATGTGCACAAGTCTTAATTCATTGACCTCTTTCTCAAGGTCTTTGATCTGTTGACTTAACAGTTCATTATCACGACGAGCACAATCTAAGGAACCTCCTAGATGATAAACTAATTCAGCATCAGTAAATTTTACCTCTTTTCTTGATGATGAAGCTTTTCCATCAATAGCCATAAGAGCAAGATTTTCATCTTCTTCATCTTCACTATCAGTATCATCCCAGCTTCATCCCTTTGCCAGGTAAGCCCTTTCAGAGTTACTCTTCTGATTTGAATCATAAGAGTTCTTCCTTGCTTGCTTTGGCTTCCTGCATTCTGTGGCAAAGTGTCCCAACTCATTGCAGTAATAGCATCTAATGGTACTCCGATCAACCATCCATGTTTTGTATCCACCACTACAGGTGTTAGAGGATGAAGATACACCTGTCTAGAATCTGTTGTAGTTTGGACTTGTACTTGAACTTGGGATTTCTCTTGAATCTGACATTGGAGAATCTCTTCACAATTTGGGCCATTGACTCATCTTCCAATTGCTCCAGCTCTTCCAAGGAATAAAAATCATCATTGGATTGATTTGTAATAGGAGGATCATATTCTGCTACTAACATATTTTCCTCAGCCTTGGAAAACTGTACCATTCTCTGCGACTGTTAAGATTGTCGTTGTTGTTGACCTTCAGCTACAAGAGCAGTAGATGTGCTGACCATTCTATTTTTCCCGTAGACTTCCTTTTGCTGAACCTGCTCCAACTCATAGGTTTTCAACACACCATAGAGTCTATCCAAAGAAATCTCACTCAGATCTCTAGCTTCTCTAATGGCAGTGATTCTATGTTCAAGATGAGTTGGCAGTGTTAAAAGGAACTTTTTGTTGACCTCCCTGATTGAATAATATTTCCCATTTATGTTTAGGTTGTTGATCAATGCATTGTACCTCTCAAACACTTCAGTAATTCCTTCTCCTGCATTTGATTTAAAATGTTCATACTCAGAGGTTAGGATCTCCAACTTGTTCTCCCTAACTTCCTTTGTACCTTCATTAATCACCTCAATAGTTTCCCAGATGTGTTTGGAATTTTTAGTTCATCACATGTCTGTTCATCAAGGGATCGAGGGAATCAATTAAAATTAACTGAAGGTTGGCATCCAAGGAGGCTTCTTCTTTTTCAGCAGGAGAAAAATCCTCAGGCTCTTTTGGATAGGTTCTAGCTTTGGTAATCACAACATCATCTGCTATCACCTCTGGTTCAATAACCATTGAATTTTTAGACCCTTCTTTAACAAGTTCAGATATTTGGGATTTGCGTCTTGTAAAAATAATATCATCTTCTTCTTCCACATGATATAATTTTCTTTATCAAATAGTGGAATTTTAACGGTTCCAACTTTTTGTGAAGTCATTATGAATTTTTGAATAAATAAAAATTCACGGAGTTGAAAAAAATCACAAAAGTCTAGGATCTTGATTTTTTCGTTAATCAGAAGGCTCTGATACCAATTATTAGGTCCCAATGAGTTTGTAGAAGGGGGTTGAATACAAACAATACCAAATAATCGAATTAAATACGGAATAAAAATGTGAAACAAAATTCAAGTTAAATAAGAATATTATTAAACTTGAAAGGTGTTACAACAACTGTATCGATTACAAGGAATTAATCTCAAATTAATTATCACAAATCTAGAATAAATTCGACATGAACTTTTTCTATTTTTGCAATAAAAAGATTCAAATGCTAAACGCAATTTGAGATTAAGTTCTAGGGATTTTGATCCGCTAGATAGTTACACAAGAACAAGATAAAGATTTCTAATGGTTTGGATCTAACTTTACAAACTAGAAATTATGATCTTGAAATATGCAGATGAAAAGATGATATATTGGTCGGCTGCTTTTTCTTTTTGTTCTTGAGTTGTTTTCTGGATGATTGAATGACTTATGTTGCTTCTCTTCTTTTTAAACTAATCAACAGTCTTGAATGAACTGGAGTGATAATAGGTGAGACAATCCAATTGTACTAGCAAGACAATCTGATTGAACTAGCAAGACAATCCTCTTCCAGTGTAACTTTCGGCAAGACAATTATTTGTACTAGCATGACTTTCGGTATGACTATTGATTGTCATACCAATTGTCATATTAGTACAATCAGATTGTCTTGTTGAATTTAAATAGATTTTAATCCAATTTAAATTCTGAAAATCCTTAATATTAATTCTGAATTAATTAATCACTTAATTCAATTAATAAATAAATTAATCTTTGTAGATATAATTTATTTTCTTAATTAAATTATATGACTTAATTAATTAATAGAGAATTAATACTAATCTTGAGCAGCAACCATTCTTCTGAATATCTTCTGAAAATCACTGAAAATTATGAATCAATTCCACCACTTCAATGTTGACACTCGATGTACTGTCTGGTTCATGAGTGACTAACTTCTGTAAGGCATATATCATAGCCTATTTGTATATTCGAGGATTTAACTCAACTCAAATAAGAATGTAATAAGTAAATAGTGTATATACCGTCAGAGAGATCTCGCAAAGTAATATATGTCAAAGGATTCAGAAACAAGGTTCATCTACAGACTTGAGGAATTAATTCACTGGAAGAAGTTCAAGAAATTGATCATGCCTTAGTGATATAAATCAAGATCGTGGATTTAATCAAGTGACAGAGATCTCGCCAGAGTATCATTAATTACAAGGATTTAATCTGAAGAAAATCAAGTTGTCAAAGTCGAGACATGAAGAAACGTCACGGAAGTTAGTCACTCATGAACCAGACAGTACATCGAGTGTCAACGTTGAAGTGGTGGAATTGATTCATAATTGACAGTGATTTTCAGAAGATTTTCAGAAGAATGGTTGCTGCTCAAGATTAGTATTAATTCTCTATTAATTAATAAAGTCATATAATTTAATTAAGAAAATAAATTATATCTGCAAAGATTAATTTATTGATTAATTGAATTAATTGATTAATTAATTCTGAATTAATATTAAGGTTTTTCAGAATTTTAATTGGATTAAAATCTGCATTAAATCAGCAAGACAGTTGAAAATGAACTAGCATGACAATCAGGATTGTCATACCGATTGTCATGCCATGCCATTTTCAATAGTCTCACCAAAAGTTACACTGGGAGGAGATTGTCTTGCTAGTTTATTCTGATAGTCTTGCTAGTTCATTTGATTGTCATACCGAAAGTCTTGCTAGATGTTGAGATTGTCTTGCTAGTTCAAAGGATAGTCTCACCGAAAGTCCTACCAGCTATGGGATTGTCATTCCAGTTCATTCCATTATGTCGATTGATTAAAAAGACAGAAGCAGCCATTCAAGAAAAAAACAATTCAACACAAAAGAAGTCAAGAACATACAGAGAAAAAAAGCAGCCAAATATTTCATCTTATCTGCTAATTCAAGATCACAATTTCTAGTTTGTAATGTTAAATCCAATCAACTAGAAATCATTCTCTTGTTCTTGTGTAACAATCTAGCGGATCAAAATCCCTAGAACTTAATCTCAAATTGCGTTTAGCATTTGAATCTTTTTATTACAAAAATAGAAAAAGTTCATGTCGAATTTATTCTAGATTTGTGATAATTAATTTGAGATTAATTCCTTGTAATCGATACAGTTGTTGTAACACCTTTCAAGTTTAATAATATTTTTATTTAACTTGAATTTTGTTTCACATTTTTTATTCCGCATTTAATTGGATTATTCGGTACTGTTTGTATTCAACCCCCCTTCTACAAACACATTGGGACCTAACAATTGGTATCAGAGCCTTCTGATTAACGAACAAATCAAGATCCTAGACTTTTGTGATTTTTCAACTCCTTGAATTTTTATTCATTCAAAAATTCATAATGACTTCACAAAAAGTTGGAACCGTTAAAATTCCACAATTTGATAAAGAGAATTATATTATGTGGAAGAAGAAGATGCTCTTATTTTTACAAGTGGCAAATCCCAAATATTCAAACTTGTTAAAGAAGGGGATAAGAACTCCGATGGTTATTGAACCGGAGGTGATAGTAGATGATGTTGTGATCACCAAAGCCAGAACCTATCCTAAAGATCCTGAGGATTTTTCTCCTGCTGAAAAAGATGAAGCCTCCTTGGATGCCAGCCTTCAATTAATATTAATTGATTCCCTTGATCCCTTGATGAACAGACATGTGATGAACTGTAAAAATTCCAAACACATGTGGGAAACTATTGAGGTGATTAATGAAGGCACAGAGGAAGTTAGGGAGAACAAGTTGGAGATCCTAACCTCTGAGTATGAATATTTTAAATCAAATCCAGGAGAATGAATTACTGAAGTGTTTGAGAGGTACAATGCGTTGATCAACAACCTGAACATAAATGGGAAATATTATTCAATCAGGGAAGTCAACAAAAAGTTTCTTTTAACACTGCCAACTCATCTTGAACATAGAATCACTGCCATTAGAGAAGCTAGAGATCTGAGTGAGATTTCTTTGGATAGACTCTATGGTGTGTTGAAAACCTATGAGTTGGAGCAGATTCAGCAAAAGGAAGTCTACGGGAAAGATAGAATGGTCAGCACATCTACTGCACTTATAGCTGAAGGTCAACAACAACAGCAATCTCAACAATTGGAGAGAATGGTACAGTGTTCCAAGGCTGAGGAAAATATGTTAGTAGCAGAATATGATCCTCCTACTACAAATCAATCAAGTGATGATTTTTATTCCTTGGAAGAGCTGGAGCAATTGAAAGACGAGTCAATGGCCCAAATTGTCAAGAGATTCTCCCATGTCAGATTCAAGAGGAATCCCAAGCTTAAGTACAAGTCCAACTACAACAAATTCCAGAAAGGTGGATCTTCATCCTCTAACACCAGCAGTGGTGGATACAAAACAGGGATGGTTGATCGGAGCACCATTAGATGCTATAATTGCAATGAGTTGGGACACTTTGCCACAGAATGTAGGAAGCCAAAGCAAGTAAGAAAGAACTCTGAAAGGGCTTATCTGGCAAAGGGAAGAAGCTGGGATGATACTGACAGTGAAGATGAAGATGAAGGAAATCTTGCTCTTATGGCTATTGATGGAAAATCTTCATCGTCAAGAATAGAGGTAAAACTTTCTGATGCTGAAATGGTTTATCATCTAAGAGGTAACTTAGATTGTGCACGTCATGATAATGAACTGTTAAGTTTATAGATCACAGACCTTGAGAAAGAGGTCAATGAATTAAGACTTGTGCACATTAATCAAGACAAATTAAAAGAACAAGTATCTTTTCTAGAGAATAGAGTTGACTGTTATAGAAAACTCGAAACTATTCTCAAAGACAAGATCACCGGTCTTGAGACTAAGGTTAGAGCCTACTTCAATTCTTGTTCGAAGGCTAAAGAGTTCTACAGTAAGCAATCTGTTAATCAAATATCTGGAATAGGTTATGATTACAATGTTGCTATTGGAGAATTAGGCATAAACTCCCCTCCTCGTGTATGTGCTAAAGGGAGGGAAGTACCACATGTGCTTAAGGGTGTTGATGAACCCCTCTATAAACCATCAATTGCTGAACCATTTGATGCGACCTCTTCTGTTATTCAAGAAGAAATACGTGCTGAGGATCATGCTTATGAGAAGATTGTTTCCAAGTCAAGTGAGTCGAAAGTTCCAGTCAAAGTTGTGAAAGCAACTGAGACTAACTCAGACACACATGAGTTGGATAACAATAATGCCATGTCTACCATGCATAAATTGCCTGCTGTTAATCACTCTCATAAAGCATGTGGTGTTTCTAATTGTATGTCTTGTGCTTTTAATATGATGTATGCTTATTTTAATGGTAAGCATGTTTCTAATGATAAGACTACTCCTCGTCAGCATGTGAATAACAAGAAGCATGATAGATCTAAGACTGTCAGTCCTTCTAAGGCTAGAAAGGAGACATTTGTGCCTAAGCTTAAACAGAAATTTGTTAAGGCTGTTTACAAGGTCAAATGTTCAGTCATTGAGAAAGTTGAGACAATTAAAATTAAAAATGTTGTTTTGCCTGACAAAGGACAATTCTACAAGTATGCCGGGCCCAACCAAGTTTGGGTTCCGAAGAAGGTCTAATCCATTTGAAGTGCAGGGCATTAAACAGGTGTAACCGGTAGTGTGGATTCTTGACAGTGGATCATCAAGACATATGACCGGAGATAGAGCCCTGCTATCAAATGTGGTTGAGAAATCTGGCCCCCTGATTACCTTTGGAGATAACAGCAAAGGTTTATCTGAGGGATATGGCTGTTTGCAAGCTGGGAATGTTATCATTGTAATTTTGTATATTGTGCTAGGTTGTTATCAGGAAGCAGTATCTAACATATAGCACCAGTGACGAGACTTGAGAATATTACGACATATCAGGCACCTGCTACACATTACACTTGGAATTGGACTCTAGTAAGATGTGTACAAGTGTACTCCTGGTTGGTGAGCAAAAGAGGAAGTCAATGCACCACAGTTCATGGACTTTGCAGCTGCAGATCTATTAGACTATGCAATCTCTTCTTCACAGTCTCACTTCAGGTTGGTATGAACTAGTGTACTACTCGATAAATCGTCAAGGACATGGTATGGCACTCTAACTGAAGTTATTGTTTAATATGAACTAGTAGAGTCGTCATATTTTTAAATCTCTTATCACTAGGCACAATCATATTGTTTTATATGTGCAGTGAGTTTTAGGAGTAAATCAAACTTCTTTCTATATTAGTGATTTCTTATTTCATGTAAAATCTTTTGAAATCACTATTGTACATCATTACTCTCAAAAGATTAAATGTATAATTTTCATTCATTATGGATCTTAAGTACATTTTATCTCTCTATATTGCTCTATGTTCTGTGATACAGGTTCAGTCTCCAATGACTTTCTTTCATTGACAGTCATGAGGTTGAAAACCCACTACATCTATCCCAGACTGTAAAGACAAACACAGAAACAGAACCAACCAACACTCTCTTACCACTAAATGTAGTATGAATGAGTGTGAGGGAGATAGTGCCTTAGTGCACCACATAAGGAAGGTTTTGTAGTCAACCCAGTAGCTCTGTCTCCTACATAGATGAGTAGTATTTAAACCGAGACAACTGCTAGCCCCCATACATCTTCTCAAAAAGATGTAATGGCTGAAAAGGCATAAAAACAGTTACTAGATTCATTCTCTCAACAGGGTGCGTCTATTGAATTTTGCCTGTCGGCCAAGGTATCCGATGTACTGTCACCACTTCAAACATAAACAATTCTTGATGCACAAGGAGAGGTTACACACATAAAGGATGAGTTGACGGAAACAAGAGTTTCGACCATTTTAAGGTCAGATTCGATTGTTCAAGGTTCGTTAGTGGACCAATTGCCTTTACAGGTGTTAGGAGAGGATACTGATCCAAAAGCCATATGTCAGTGGTCAGTGTCTACCTCCCCAGGCTTAAATCCCCTGGATGCATCTGCGGATAGTGGATCTGACATAGGCGCAGATCGACAACTTGTTGACAATGATTCAGATATTACTAGATAAGTCACAAGGAAATGTCTTCACAGACATTAGAAGGGAACTTTGATCTTTATGCTAAATTCGTTGGATCATTGTTTACCTTCCCAGAATTCAAATCTGGAACCCTAAAAGGGAAACTAGCAACTTGTAGATTATGACTCAGATTCATCTGATGAGTTTAACAAGGATGGGGATTTGCGAACTCCCATTGCACCACCTGTGACCTCCTTAAGGATGGCTAAGGTGATTTTCCTTGCAGGTGCAGCTGGATTATGGAGCTATGAGAGAAGAGTGATACACTTGTGAGAATGAGTGTAAACACGAGTGGAGAGAAGAGTGAAACACATGTGAGGTACACTAAACAGAATCACACACTCACAGTGAGGAAGAAAGAGAAACTACTTGTTATTTCTTTTCCAACCAAGTGATATATGAGAACTCCTTCAGACGACGGCATACATTCCTTCTTTAAGGGGGAGATAAAAGCTTAAGTAATAGTTTGGAGGATTCCTCAACTAAGGGGGAGAAATAGCAGGGAGGAAGAAAAAGATCCTACATGTACACTACACCACACCATTGTTGTTTGTAACTACGGATCCTATTGTACGGGAGAGGTGGTAAACACAAGGTGATTTTCTAGTAAGGGAAGAAGCTGTTAGGGGAGTACCATTGGTTTTTATCTGCGGATCCTATTGTACGGGAGAGGTGGTAAACGAAGGTGATCTTCTTTAATCAGTTGATTCTCATAGGGGGAGAAGCCAGAGAGATATGTGCTTCTCAACAGGAAATGTGGTTGTACAAAAGAAGATGAAACTACTTGAAGATATGTTCAGTCTAGAGGAACATCTATTTGGAATCTGGAAAAGGTTAAATGTTATCCAGAACTTCTCTGCTATTTACTTTGCATTTCTATTTATATCTTTTTCTTATTTGTTAGTTGAGTTATCCTCTAGGTATTTGTGTGTTATTATCTAACAAACAAATAAGGGGAGATTGTAAGGCATATATCATAGCCTATTTGTATATTCGAGGATTTAACTCAACTCAAATAAGAATGTAATAAGTAAATAGTGGATGTACCGTCAGAGAGATCTCGCAAAGTAATATCTGTCAAAGGATTCAGAAACAAGGTTCATCTACAGACTTGAGGAATTAATTCACTGGAAGAAGTTCAAGAAATTGATCATGCCTCAGTGATATAAATCAAGATCGTGGATTTAATCAAGTGACAGAGATCTCGTCAGAGTATCATTAATTACAAGGATTTAATCTGAAGAAAATCAAGTTGTCAAAGTCAAGACATGAAGAAACGTCATGGAAGTTAGTCACTCATGAACCAGACAGTACATCGAGTGTCAACGTTGAAGTGGTGGAATTGATTCATAATTGACAGTGATTTTCAGAAGATTTTCAGAAGAATGGTTGGTGCTCAAGATTAGTATTAATTCTCTATTAATTAATTAAGTCATATAATTTAATTAAGAAAATAAATTATATCTGCAAAGATTAATTTATTGATTAATTGAATTAATTGATTAATTAATTCTGAATTAATATTAAGGTTTTTCAGAATTTTAATTGGATTAAAATCTGCATTAAATCAGCAAGACAATTGAAAATGAACTAGCATGACAATCAGGATTGTCATACCGATTGTCATGTCAGGCCATTTTCAATAGTCTCACCGAAAGTTACACTGGGAGGAGATTGTCTTGCTAGTTCATTCTGATAGTCTTGCTAGTTCATTTGATTGTCATACCGAAAGTCTTGCTAGCTGTTGAGATTGTCTTGCTAGTTCAAAGGATAGTCTCACCGAAAGTCCTACCAGCTATGGGATTGTCATTCCAGTTCATTCCATTATGTCGATTGATTAAAAAGACAGAAGCAGCCATTCAAGAAAAAAACAATTCAACACAAAAGAAGTCAAGAACATACAGAGAGAAAAAGCAGACAAATATTTCATCTTATCTGCTAATTCAAGATCACAATTTCTAGTTTGTAATGTTAAATCCAATCAACTAGAAATCATTCTCTTGTTCTTGTGTAACAATCTAGCGGATCAAAATCCCTAGAACTTAATCTCAAATTGCGTTTATCATTTGAATCTTTTTATTACAAAAATAGAAAAAGTTCATGTCGAATTTATTCTAGATTTGTGATAATTAATTTGAGATTAATTCCTTGTAATCGATACAGTTGTTGTAACACCTTTCAAGTTTAATAATATTTTTATTTAACTTGAATTTTGTTTCACATTTTTATTCCGCATTTAATTGGATTATTCGGTACTGTTTGTATTCAACCCCCCCTTCTACAAACACATTGGGACCTAACAACTTCCGTGACGTTTCTTCATGACTTGACTTTGATACTTGATTTTCTTCAGATTAAATCCTTGTAATTATCTGATACCCTGACGAGATCTCTGTCACTTGATTAAATCCACAATCTTGATTTATATCACTGAGGCATGATCAACTTCTTGAACTTCTTCCAGTGAATTAATTCCTAAAGTCTGTAGATGAACCTTGTTTCTGAATCCTTTGACAGATGTTACTTTGCGAGATCTCTTTGACGGTAGATCCACTATTTACTTATTACATTCTTATTTAAATTGAGTTAAATCCTCGAATATACAAATAGGCTATAACATATGCCTTACAGCTGGTCTGATGATGCTCGACTGAATATCATTGATCTTAGGCTGAGAATAGTCCATCAAAGCTTTAGGAATTTCTGTTTGATCTCCCATTACTACTAAAGCTGGTTCCTCGACTTTCTCTCTTCTGCTACTTTCTCTTCGTCCTCAAAAACTTCCCTTCGAATCACTAAAGCTTCTTCCTCGGCTTGATCCAGAGTTCTCTTACGAGCCCGCGAACGCGTCTGCATACACGCTCGCTAGATTACCTGAAATAAGACAAGGAAGCAATTAAGTAACAATGTCTGAGTCAATGAACTTTAATGACCACTGATGACAAACACATAAACTAAAAATTAACACTGAATTCCCCGGCAGCGGCGCCAAAAACTTGTTAGTCTCTAAACACGCGCTAAAATTCATGCAAGTATACGTGTTCGTAAGTAAGATAGAATATCTTCTAGTTCGTTCCCACAGAGAATCAAGTTTGTAATTTCAGTCAATATATTTATGCAACAATGGTATGGTTATTATTCAATGCTAAGACGATCAACAAATTGAGATTGTTTTTAACTAAACTTAAGCTAACAATTATAACTAAGAGAATCTATGACAAACATGGGATTCTAACTTCATTAAATACTTCATTCAATAGCCTTTTCGTTCTTAACCTTAGCATGTAATGGTGATGACACTAATTAGATAACACGAAACTGATAAACGCCAACTTTCGTTGCACGAATACCATACTACCAGACATCCACAAAAGAGATAGAAGCTGAATAGACACCAATTATATTGAGACAATATATGTCTATAAAATTTGATAACATAACGGTTTAATACACAAGTTATCTATCGTGATTACATAGGGCAAGTAAGATGGTTAAAATTACCTAGGCATCATGCATAACAATAACACATGAACCTATGCTAGCATGGCAAGTTCTAAATCCTTAAATTCACTTTCGCTTCATTAAGAATTAACACGCTATCTTATAAGTTCGCGACGCTCATAAGACGAATAAACACAACTAATATTAGGTTATCATACAATCACCATACACTAAGGCATCGAAACAAATCAACTAAAATATAAATAAATCCGCTAGAACCCCACGATAACGATTAGCCCATGATCGGACTCATCATCAACGTGGGTTTCGATGAAAGCATGGTATAATAAACGTAGTCTTTATACTGAATAAACCAAGTACGAAACACAAGTAAAGGTTCAAGAATAAGAAAACTAGCATCCAATGTTACAACTTAAACAAAGATTCACAAGAATAAACTAGATCTTCTTCGCCTTGGTTGAATTGTGCTCTCCGGTTTTCTTTACTCCTTTTCCTTACCTTTTGTATATCTCTCCTTTTGTAAAATGTCTTTATTTATGTATATATATGCTGTAGAATTATCCAGGGCTTCAAACTCTCAAAATTCTAGTAGAAACAGAATTTTGTTATCCCGACCTGGCGCGGCCGCGCGCTTGACCAGCGCGGGCGCGCTGAGTTTCTGCTCTTTGGGTGCGGCCGCGCGCTTGACCAGCGTGGGCGCGCCGTCCTCCTAAATAAACTTCTGACTTCTTCTTTTCCTTGCTGATTTGAGCCGGTCTTTTCACGAGCCTTTATTCCAACAACATCCTAACACCCAGTTAGCACTAAAACTATAACGACTCGTGTATTTTTGAGTTATTTAAATATGTGATTATTATGGAAATTATTAAATAAAATATGTGTGTTGGTTTTCACCGCTATGTGTTGTTTGATTATTATACATATGTGATTTATAGTGTACCGGGTTGTCCGCGCGATCAATTATGAGATCGTAGTGAATTGTTTTCACTTTCAAAAGTGGATTTATTACAAATTTATTTGCATAAATATTGGGAATGTTTCTAAAATTGTTTTTATAATTTTATAATTACAATAATTATTTTTGGGATTATATAAAATTGAAAAATCAATATTTCATCAATTATTTAACCCTGTATGATTTTCTTATTGTATTTATTTGTAAAATCCGTATTTAATTTTAGAATTTTTCAAAAATTTCAAAACTCATATTTTATTAAGTTTGAATTATTCTGAGAATTTTAAAATTATTTTGGAAATTTTTGGGATTAATTTTACCCGCGCGTTTATCCGTTTAATTGATAAAAACGGGTATAAATTATGTTTCAGAAATTATTTTAAAATTACGAAATTTATGTTTTTGTAAACTTCGGGATATTTATAATATTTTAAGACTATTTTCGTAATTTTCTGAATTTATTTTAAGTGCAGCTTGAATCGTTAATTGTTAAATGCGGGTACGAGTTATGTTTCAAAAATGCTTCAAAAATTATGAAAACCTTATTCTACTAGTTTCGGGATATTTATAAAATTTTAAGAATATTTTGGGGTCATTTGGATTAATTTTCATTAGTAAGTTATTACGTTAAAAGATTAAAGACGATACAATATCGGGTTCCCAGTTGAAAAAGTGGACACGTGGTACACTCTCCTCATTTTGCAGATACGTGGCAATTTCAGGCTGAATAAACAAAGTAATAAACACAATAATAAAACCCCTGTATCAATTTTTTTTATCTCAGTTCCTATCTCTCTCTACTATCAATTTCTCTCTTGGCTTAATCTCTAAAATCTCTCTCCTCACCCTCTGTATCTTCTCTTCCCCGTTCCTTATTTCCGTTCTTTTCTTCTTCTTTTCCGGTGCTTTTTCCGGCTATCCTGTTTCCGGTAACTACCCCGGCTGATCTTCCCTTCTTCCTTCGATTATTAGCTTGGTTCGTTTTGTGGTTATATATATACATACATGGTTGTGTATATGCAAGTGTGTGCGTTACTGTGTGTGTAGTGTGTGCTGGGTGTGTGCGTATTCTATGTGTTCGTGTGCGTGTGTCGCGCGTGACAGGCGTGTTGTGTGGGTATGGGGACTGTGGTTCGCTGTAATGTTATATCATGTACTAATTCAGTTATTTTCTGATTTGATTTTCTTTACTACTATTATTTCGCAGGGAATTATTTTGAATATATTCGTGATATGAATAATTGCGAGCGGAAATTTTTAATAATCAATCGGCGAAATTTCGTGTTGGAAACCCGGGAATTTATCGGGTACCCGCGAAATTTTGCCGCCATCGGCGATGAGCTTCGGCGAGCCGACGGTGGACCGTGATGATGTAATCTGAGTCCTAAAATTTTTAAAATAATACTTAGTACGTGAAATTAATTTTGGAACGAAAATTTTATGTTATATCGAAGTGGGAAGATAATTGGATTATGATTGGATTGTTGGGTTGCGATTGTTGTTGTTGGTTTGAATTGGTAACTGGGACTTGTAAATTGGATTGTGTTGTTGATTTGACGTCGAGTTGTTCGACGGGTTAGTTCGATAAATAAAGGAAGTGCTGCCCTATTTTCGGGAAATTGAATTACGTAAATACGGGAACGTATCCGATAATTATCGGGACGTCGAGTGAATATATACTTATACTTATACGAACTTGATTGTATGTTGTGGTGAACGTTCTGTCCCAAAACTCAATAACCCTAATTTCGTAAAATGACGAGTATACGTATTTTCTGAAAACGAACACTGAACCGATTTCGAGAACGTGAACCCTAATTATTGTCTGTGATATTATAATATGAATAATTACGAGTCGCAATATGCTATCGTATGGGCATGTTATAGCAAGGATATGTCAAGCATAACCGGGTATCTAACATAGGGTATTTCGATCCTGTAGGTTCTAGTCGGAAAACCGAAAGTAGACAATGGACTAAGGATAACCTAATGATCAGTCGACGAGCTCAGTAGAGTTTCAACAGAAATACCTGAGTGTCGAAGTCGAATCCAATGAGATCTAGTGGTTGGACGTTAGAGCCTGAGCAGCAAAGTCGGCTCAGAGTTGATCAGTGATAGTTGTAAAGCCTTGTAAGGCAAGTATTTCTGAACTTTTCTTCAAGATATATTACCAATGTTTTCGAACTGTTTCATAACATGTTGCTATTATTAAACATAACTCCTGTTTTATAATGCAAGTGCTTTAAACTGTTTACCCTTGAATCCTGATTATTTTTTTGATCTTGAGCCGTAAGCCTTATTCTTTGTAAACCATCCTTTGTTGATCCTCAGATACCAAACCACACAGATATGATACTACACCCCAAATGTTTAACTACCAACCACCAAATACTGGAACAAAATTGTTTGAAAACACAGAAACTTCTATGCTCCAACCATTCCTTATAACATCGAATAACTATATCTTGAAAAATCATTACTGATCCAATACCTGATGCTTTTACAAACTGAAAACCGTTTCTTGTACATACCCTAATATACCTTTGAGATATCCATGAGTTTTCTTACGTTTTTATGCAAATGTTTAACCATCAACGAATATGATCTTGTTTTATTGAATCATATTGTTATCATATTGAACTGCTTTAGGATTGGATAGTTTTTATATATGTGGACCAGATTCGTGGTCAGACCATACCAATGGTCAAGTTAGGCCAATGTGTGCCTTGGATCCAGTAATTAGAGCAGTGCTGTGTGCTTGCTCGGGGTTAGTGCGTGACTGATCAGCAGCCTAACCTTGGTTTTAAAACTTAAAATGAGTATCCAATTCTAATGATGAGTTAAAAAGAAACTTGATTCCTTCGAATCATCTCATTTGATCATTGTTTAACCTTATTATGCTTGCTGAGCTAGTTAGCTCACCCTTGCGATTCTTTTATATATTTTACAGTTAAAAAGAATATGGGTGATAGTGAAGTTTCTCAGTCCAAAGTGCGGGTTAAGGTTCCAGATGAGTTGAATCGAGCTAGCAGAAGCTTCATGCGGTAGAGAGATAGTCAGATTGTAAAAATGATTTTATTATCAATTATAAGTTAAATTAGTTGGGACTTGGTACGTTGTAAGACTGTGGCTTATTTTCATACTTTAACCTGTTGCGATCCGTGATTATGTGAAACAGGGTCATTGAAATTAATATTTTATGTACAGGTTTATATATTGTGAATGTGTTGTGGACCCCAAACTTCTGACCCGGGTTTGGAGGGCGCCACAAAAACCGTGCTAATTTACCTGATTACCTGGAAAATGCCTGCAATGCAAAAACACTACAAAAACACGTAAAAAACCAACAACTTGAGTACAAATACACCAATTCAAAGCTTTATGGAGCGTAATAAAGTGTCATAAATGCCACTCAACAATAGTGTTAATCATTTATAATTGTCATTCAACTTTCTCTGAAGATATTGGTTCATGTTTCCCTTTTTGATTTGATCTTCGATGAACATTTTCAAGGAGAAAAAGTTCTCAGTTGTATGGTCGTGATCCTCGTGTTATCCACAATGCTTATCCCGGACCCTGTTCTCGGGTGGCGCAAGTAAGGGTTTTGGGTGATAATAAAAGGGTTTACATTTGACTTCACGTAAGATGTCGGCTCGGGGTCTGTTAAGGGGCGTCCACTCTGGCTCTGGCTTGGGATCCCTTTTAGCTCTTGGTTTTCTTTCATTTTTCCGGGGTCCGGAATAGCTTTCCCGGGGTGGGGTTCCCTGGGACTGTTGGATGTAGTTTGACTGGATGTCGACCTTGAATCTTTTATCTTTTTTGTATGATGAGCGGCGTTCCGGGTATTCGTCGTCATCATGGATTCTTCTATTCATCTTCACTGACTTGAGGAAATTATTTTCCTTTATAAACTTGGAGGCCAAAGCATAGGCGGATGTGAGGCTTTGGGGTTCTCTGTGGATCCGGTCTTTGACGTACCCTTTGCAGGACACCGGATGCAGGTTTCTTCAAAAAATATTTACGGCCTCCTTTTCTTCCAGGTTCGAGAGTTGGTTAACCACCTCTTGAAATCTTTTGATGAATTCGGGGAGGGACTACTTGCTTCTCTGTTGGATTGTTTCCAAATGGCACATTTGTAACTCATTCATTCGATTAGCCCGGAACCTTTTCAAGAACATTTCTCGGAAATCTCTCTATGAATCCACACTCCGAGATGGGATTCGGCTGAACCATTTCTGAGCTCCTCCCTTGAGCGTTGACGCAAAGAAACTGCATCTTGTGAGATCATTGTAATCATAGATGTTGGAGATTTGTTCGAAATAATTCAGGTGCTCTTTGGGATCGGCTAGTACGTCGAAAGAATCGAAATTTTAGTGTTTGAGTCCGGATTCCCTTGGGGTGGACTCCAGTTTCCCGGGGAAAGGGGTGGCAGCTGCTCCTATCTCCATATCGCCCTCGACCTTCCTTTTGAGATCGCGGAGGGCCCGAGCCATTTGTTCTTACTTGGAGACCCTTTCAGGTTCGGAGTTTGAAGAAACATGAACTATGTGTGCTTTTTACTTCAGTTTTGCTTCTTCATTCGGATTCTTTTTTCAATGATTTGCTTGGCTTTAGCCTCTTCTTCCTTACAGATTCGATCCCGGAGAGTGGTTCTTTTAATTTCATCTCGGGCATCTTTCGGTGGCCTTTTCAGGTTCTTGGCAATGCGGTCAAGGACCGATCCCCTTGATTCTTCAGAATGCTCTTCTTGATCCCCGGGGCGGGTTTCCGGTTCAGGATTGTACTTTTTTTTCCAAATGTTCATTCCGGCTTGTATCTGTTCCGGGGTCATGTTTCCCCATGGATTCGCTGAAGTGTCAGCATACTTGTGAACTGCTTTCTCAATGGTTACTCTCTGATCTCCTGGTTGGAGAGGTTGGAATGGAGTCCGGGTTATAAGGGGCTCTTCCTCCACATCTTCCATTTCTCCATCCCTGGGCGGGGCGGGTGGTGGTAGGATTGATCCAGAAATGGCAGCCTTATTTTTTCTTGTAGCCATGGTTTTTCAACAATACGCAAAAATCACAGTAAGAGAGGGTGTAGGCTCGTGCAATAACACGCAATTTTAGATCTAAGTACGTGGTAAACACAACTATAACTCAATGAGTGCTCACGTATTATGACCAATAGGCTAAACAAGATCTCCTAAAATTATTCTAAAAGCGCAAGTGTTTAACAAAGTAGATCTAAAAAATCAAAATAGTAATCTTACGGTTGTGAGATATTCTGGTCTCTTGGCGTAGAGGTATTGAAAACGAACACCGCCACTGGTCGGATGTTCGACACCTCCTTCTAGCGCCAATGATAACTCCAAATCACCCCGGGGTCTTCTCCTCCTTGTACCCGGACTCAACCTCCATTTGTGTGAAAATGATAGTGTTTGTGGTATAGTTGTAGGATGGGCTCCTACAAACCAGAGCCGGAGGGGGAGGCGTCCCCGCGACACCTCTAGCGTGAGTAAGAAAGGGTATCGGAGAAGAAAATGTAAAATACGAATTAAACAGATAGTAGTGGTTTGTGAGTATAGGTGTGTAGGTAGTAAAGATTCGGTAACCCACGATGTCGACTATGATGGACCAACATGTCCCCGGATCCGAACCGTTGGAATGTTCCAGATCCGGGTCACCTGGACGGTCGGAACTGGGAACTGGGCTGCTCTTATTGGGCCTAAACTAATTACGGGCTATTGGTAAGTTTATACCTAAACTAATTATGGGCTATCGGTAAGTTTAAAGCATTATTACACGTTTTTATGAATACAAAATAAAGTTATCTATGTGAATATGAAACAAAGTTAGCAAACCAATTTATAAGTTGTAAATTTTAACGTACTTACTTTGTACATGTTCATATGAACTAGCTCTGTAGCCCGTGCGAGGCACGTGCATGTTCTAAAATATTACAATATTTTTTATTAATTTTGGTGTATTTTTGGGATATTTGAAAATTTAAATTAGTGATAAATATTGGCGGTTACCAACCTTATTTTTCTATGTGTTGTATTCAAAGAAGTTCTCAATGGCAATTATATTATTGTCGACTTGTTTGATACTCCATAATATGTTTTTTGTATTTTGTGTTGTATTAGTGTTAATTTCGTGTAACACACATGCATAGTGTATATGTGACCATATACCATCGACGTAGCAATTTATAATTTGATCTGCAAAAAAATGTTTTTTGTGTTGTATTGATAAGAATTTCATGTAATATACGTGCATGATGATTTAAATGTGATTATGTTATTGTCTATTTTGTAAGTAAGTATTTGATACTCATAATATGTCATAAATAATCGTATTAAATTTCAAACAGTTTTAAAAAATATTATATTTGGCAATTGTACTCTAAAATTAGTGAGTGATGTTTTTTTATCAGCTACTTAAACCATTATTAATATGATACATGTTATTAAAAAAATTGATGTAATTTAATCATGTTTATATTAATAAATATATGAGATATCTAATTCTTAATTAAATTAATAACTTTTAAAATGATATATATTATTGTAAGTAACATATGTATGCATATATATGTAAGTATGTGAATATATATAGCTATTAGTTACAAAATAATTAATATGCATTAATGAAGATTAGCTATCAATGGATATTAAATACGAAATAATAAATAGGATAAGGGTTAAACTTGTCATTTTACATGGAATAAATGGTCTCACCTAACCCGCATTTACTCTATTATATATAGAATAGATACTAAACAAACATCTTCCAATTTTTAATCCGTATAGTTTCATCGTGTTTGAGTTGAAACGACTCATAAGCAACCTGGACCTTATAAATATTGTCACACTTGTAGTTGTTTCATAAAAGATCAGAGAAAATGGTAGGTGCTTCTACCAAATTAGCCTCAGTATTATAACAATTGTGAAACAGGACCCGTAACTAAAAGGGTGCTTTAAGCTTAACCTAATAAGCTTAGTGCCTACATTGTGGCTTAATGAATTAATATGCACCCAAAGAAATGTTGCTAGCACCAACGGTGAATAAGTCATGAGGGTGCAGGTGTACTCACATATTACATGAATCAAGAATCTATCCATGTTATGAGACAAACAAGTCAGGAAGTGGTAATCTTTAAGTTTAAAATACTAATCTTGAGATTAACGAGATAATTAAATAATACATTCATAAAAGATTGTGGATAACATACTTTCAACATAAGATAATGTATGGATAAGGTGGAAAGATGGTGAAGATGGCAACTTGTCAACATTGCATTATTGATAATGACTCTTTACAAATGGAAAAACAATAGACTAGTATGTAGTAACTGAAGTTCAAATTAAAATTTGTGTTTTCCTGAACCAGGACTAAGGACTAATGGCATTCATGGTGTCAAGCCCTCTCGTGTTTTAGCCGAAAGCCTTTTTAGAAACTCATATGTAGTGATCATAGTAGTAGCAGACATGGACATGGAAGCTGCTCGAGGTCCCAATCCTTTGTAACAAGCTAACCATCCACCTTCCCTTACTAGATTCCTAACTGTCTGTCCAATAGTTGGCCCTCTTCGTCCGTTGTCGTCCCCACCATCGAGGACCTGTAATCTTGTCTTGATCGTGTCAAATGGCATTGTAATTACAGCTGAAATGCCTCCAGCCATGGCTGCGCTAATACCTTGAACTGTAATCACCATTCTTGAATCCGGTCTCACAGTATTAACACCATTTTCAGAATAACAACCAACTCCTCCCCATACCAGTCGTTGTGTGACAGAGTAAGATGCCCACCAAACTGCATTCGATGGAGCATAAGTCAATATAGATATCCCAAATCCTCTATAAAGCCCTCTGACTCCATCCACTCTAAGAATTTTCCGAAATGCATCAATTCCATTAAGATATTTACAAGCAGAAGGGAACTTGGAATTATGTTGACCTTGAACCATTAATCTCTGACTAACAACATCTACGGGAGTCCAAACAAGCTGTGCAGCCATTGCAGCACTCAAACCAGCCGAAGCATTAGCAATGGCAGCAGCAGAGGCCTCCGATAAGCCAAGCTTAATCGTAGCAGTCCCGACATTACTCTTAGTAACCTCGAGAGCAGTCATGTAAAGGGCCCTAGCCGGAATAGTACCAACTAAAGAAGTACCAAATCCTCTATAAAGACCACACAATCCTTCGTGTCGAAAAATGGAGAAAGCATTTGTAATACAAGAAACCTGAGATAAGGAAACTTGTTGCCTAGTTTTTAAGACTACAATCGGATAAAGGGCAACAGAAACACCCGAAAACAAGGCAGCGCCGAGGAAAAAAAACTTGGATTTATCAAGCATATGCCAATCAATATCAGCTGGTAAACTTATATCTTCATCCGAATCTTCATCAGCTGTACTTAAACTCATCTTCGCCACTTTTAACTATAAATTTGAATAAGCAATACACAAGATTCTTCTCCTCTATTCAACTCTATACAATACAAAGCGTGATAAGATAGTCCAAACGGTAAGTGTTTATCGTTTGATTTATCGCTTATCCCGAGATTTATCCGAAGCAGTAAAATATTTTCTCTAACTGAATATATACATGAAAAGGTACACGCACCTAAACCATTAACTGTAAACTAGTGAAATATTATGTCATACACATTTACTATGTGTAGATGTGTGTGTTTACCTATAAGTTATAACTATAGAAAGTATAGAAAGTAGAGGTGTTGATATTTACGATTTGTTATGTTAAGTCTAGTGATGCTGAGAAAAATCAGGAACTAGCATTTAGGTAGTGTTCTTACCGGGAGAAGATGATGATGACGGAATCATCATCGCCGGTGGAGATGGCGATCGGAAGATTCGCCGGGGAAATAGATATCGAAGAGAGAGAAATGTGAGCAAGTTGTATGAATGAGAGAAATGGGAGTGAGCTTTCTATTTTGTTGGAAATAGGAGGGCATAGAAGAAGAGGATACGTGCACGTGTCGGTTGTTTTCCCGGCAGCCGGTTAAGGTTAAGGAGAGGGAAGTTGATGTTTTGTTTCGTGTGTTTTTGTCCGAGCTTGGACTCGACACGTCACGTGTCACCCATCCATATCCATTCCGCCAACTTTTATTTTTCTAGCTTTATGAATAGAGAGTATAGTTTTTCAAATTATTTTTAAATTTTCTTTTTCTAATATTAAACGTTCAATTTATTTAGTAAAATAATTCTTTTTAAATCTCTTCTATATATAATAGCACAACAAGGGGATAATATTTTGAGATTAAAAAGTCTCATTGAAAAGATTAAACTACCCCTTTTTTAATATTTATATAAAAATTGAGTTTTGTGGGAATCGAGCTCAGGTTGCTTCATTCTTCTATATAACCTCGTATCATCACACCATATTGTCACATATACTTTTTATCATACACATAATATGTAACTGTACTAAAGGAATATTTTATTTAACATTAAAGATAGCTACTTGAATTCCGCAAAAATATGATAGTTACTTGAATATTTGTACAATTAATTCTAAAGAACTGAATTTCATATATAAAGTTAGGCATAATACATAAATGGATTATTATTTTATTTATTATTATTTTTTAGTTTGAAAATATATCTCATATATTTTTAACAATTTTTTATTATCAAAAGTAATTAAAATGTATATATATAATTTTTAATGAAAATATTGAAAATAGAATCGCCTATGTATGAATAATCTAGATTGGTATTAAATATTTAGATAAGTTCGAATTATAATGAGTCAATGAATTTTAGTTTATTTTGAATTTGAAATCAGAATTTGGCCCATTGTTCAAAAAATACTCGAAATTTGACTACATGACTAGCCGAAAAACATTGTCAGATTTTACGTTTAGTAAATTTAAATTACAAGTTCGACGAGAATATCTTACCAATAATGTGAATTTTTTTGATATCTTATATTAATATAAATTAATGTGTTTGAGGTATTTATAGGATCAAGTCAATTGATTATTTGTATTAAAATTACTAACTTCACTAATAGCGCAATAGTGTTTTGGGACTTGTCTCGATTTTAAAAATATTTGAAATTTGATATGAGATCTCACGAGATTTGTTAAAACTACGATGATATATTAAATTGATTTATTTTTCATTTTTCAGTTTAAAAAAACTAGCATTTTAAAAAGAATTCTTTTAGATAAACAATATTTATTGATCAAGATAATATTGTACAAATATTTTGAATTATTTTAATATTTTGAATTATTCAAATAAAAGTTATATCTATACTATATTGTAGTATTTGATTCAAAACATTTTATACTATTTAAAATATATATATTATTCAATAATTTGAAGAAATTAATTACCAGTTCAACTAATATTTATAAAACTTAAACATGATGAGTTATCTAAAATTAGTCTTGTCTATGTGACATGGTCTGATTCGTCTCTAGTCTTTTCGTCATTCTGTCTCTATGGCTTCAACAAGCAATTTAGTCCATGCTATGAATAATATTTCTCTGGAAGATGAGGAGGAAGATAGCCTGACTTTAGATATAGCGGAGTTGCAGGGAGAAAACCAGTTAGTCAACGGATTTGATGCTAAATTATGTGTTGTAGCACGATTTCTATCTGAAGGACAGGTCGATTTCTCAGCCATGCAACAAACGATGGCAGCACTCTGGAAACCAGGGATGGGAGTTTATATGAAAGAAATCGAGATAAATCTATTCTTATTTCAGTTTTATCATGAAGTGGATGTTAAAAGAGTAATGGAAGGATGTCCATGGTCCTTTAATAGAAGAGCGTTAGTCATGCGTCGACTGAAGGAAGAAGAAAATCCTCGCAATGTAGATCTAAACACAATGGATTTCTGGGTGCAAGTGTATGATCTCAAAGTAGGGTTTATGTCTGAAAGGATTCTCACAGAAGTAGGTAACAGTATTGGTAAGTTTGTTGCTTCATGTCCAAGTAATTTCCAAGGTGTATGGAGGGATTATTTTCGCATTAGAGTTACGGTGGATGTTAACAAGCCTCTCAAACGCAGAATGAAAATCAAGAACACAGGAGCAGACTGGTTTTGGATAACTTTCAAATACGAAAATATACCAACTTTTTGTTTCATATGTGGTATATTAGGGCATTCAGAGAAATTTTGCACTCGTTTATTTGAAACTCCATAATCAGAGATTGTTAAACCTTACGGCCCATGGATGAGGGCTCCTTTCAAAAAACAAATCAGGCCTATAGGCGCGAAGTGGCTACGCAACAGTTTTAACGATGGAGATCGGAATTATAGTGATACACATTCTCAGGCAAAACAGAGTGGTGAAGGGGGCAATCATGATCCAAAATTTTCTCCACACGATCAGGGGATAATTAGTAAGGGAGAGATTATAGGAGATAATGGATTCAAAAAAAATTGAAAAAGCGGGAATTCAGAGATAAGGAAAGAGCAAACTAAGGAAGCTGTAATCTCGCAAGTAACAGAAAAGGAGTCAATCACTGTGGTTGAGTTCAAAAAAAGGAGGACAGGTGATGGGCTAAATCAAGAGATACAATTGGGCCTAAATAATGAAGTCATTTTGGATGGGAATGAGGACATGAACATCGAACAAACAAGCCCAAACAACTTAGCTGATCCAAAAAATGGACAAATGGCGGGTGCCCAGGTGGGTGCTCGCCTAGTATTATGAGTACTATCAGCTGGAATTGCCATGGGCTTGGGACCCCATGGGCTTTACAATTCCTTAGGGAGATTGTGCTCCAAAAGATCCCGAATTTTGTATTTCTATGCGAAACCATATGTAAGCAAGCTATAGTAGAGAAGACAAGACTGATGTTAGGCTTCAATGGCATGATAGCAGTTGAAGCTAACGGACACAGTGGAGGTATTGCCCTTTTATGGAGAAACAAAGAAGAAGTGTCTCTGAATTCTTTTAGCAAAAATCACATTGACGTGAATGTGTCTACTAAAGAAGGGTTATGTTACAGACTCACAGGAATGTACGGAGAACCGGATAGGTCAAAGAGACGAGAGACCTGGCAGTTGATCAGAAATTTGGCAAGCTCAAACACCCTACCGTGGTGCTTGATAGGAGATATGAATAATGTTCTATCCCAGCAAGACAAAATAGGTGGCAGACCTTATCCATCTGATCTCTTACAGGGCTTTCATCAAGTTCTTGAAGATTGCAATCTAATAGACATGGATTTACATGGTTACAAGTTCACATGGAGTCGAGGAACAGAAGAAACAAACCATATCGAGATACGTCTTGACAGAGCCTTAGTTAACCACGAGTTTCTTAATATGTTTCACGAAGCCAAACTTTCTAATTTAGAGGTGTCTACCTCTGATCACTACCCAATTCTACTGGAACCTGTTGTTGTTACTCCTTTTATTCGGACTAAAGCCTTTCGTTTCGAAAACACATGGCTCAGAGAACCAATGCTCTACCAGTTAGTTGAAGATATTTGGGTGAATAACACGGGGAACTTATACGATAAACTATCGCAGTGTGCAGAAATTTTGTCAGTCTGGGGTAAGGAGATAACAGGCAGTTTTGAAGATCGTATCAGACGCAGTAAAAGACTTCTGAAAACTGTGAAAGGCAGAAGAGACTCTAATTCTTTACGTCTGTATCACGAGGAGAAAAAGAAGTTAGCTGAAACATACACTCAACAAGAGGTATTTTGGCGTCAAAGATCAAAGCAAATGTGGCTTCGCGAGGGTGATGGAAACAGTAAATTTTTTCATGCTGCCACAAAAAATAGACGAAAAGCCAACAATATAACTTCTTTACAAGACGATCAAGGAAATAAAAAAGAATGGGGTTCTGGACTAGAAAATCTGATGGAGGACTACTTTAAAAACCTTTTCACCGCTTCGAACACAGACTGGTCTCGTGTTACTAGGTGCATTTCAAGCAGAGTAACAGCTCTCCAGAATGAAAAGCTCTTGGCAGAGGTCAATGAAAAGGAAGTTAAGAACGCTCTGTTCAATATGCACCCTGACAAATCTCCGGGCCCGGATGGCATGAGTCCGGGATTTTATCAAAAGTGTTGGAAAATAGTGAAGAATGATGTAATAGAAGTGGTCAAGCATTTTTTTCGTACAGGGAATCTTGATGATCACTTGAAAGGTACGAACATTGCCCTTATTCCGAAAAAATCAAAGCCAACTCATATGACTGAAATTCGTCCTATATCTTTATGTAACGTGATTTATAAAGTCATATCCAAGGTCCTAGCTAACAGGTTGAAAACAGTCATGGAAGCGATCATATCTGAAGCTCAAAGTGCCTTCATCCCTAGGAGAATTATTTCGGACAATATTATGGTTGCTTTCGAAGTAATGCATTACATGAAGCGAAAGAAACGAGGGAAAGATTGCTGGATGGCTCTAAAGCTGGATATGTCCAAAGCATACGATCATGTTGAGTGGAACTATTTGGAGGCAATCTTATCAAAAATGGGTTTCGATCAAAAGATTATCCAATTGTTCATGGGCTGTTTAACTGCAGTTTCTTATAGTATTGCTCATGCAGGCAGAAAGTTTGGCTCTATAACTCCAACAAGGGGCCTCAGGCAAGGAGACCCCTTATCATCTTATTTATTCTTAGTGTGCATGGAAGGATTAACAGCTCTCTTACAAGACTTCGAAAATAGTAAATTGATATCTGGAGTGAAAGTAGCCAGATCAGCCCCTTCTATAACTCACATGTTATTTGCTGATGACTCCTACATCTTTTGCAAAGCGAATTTGGATAGTGCTGATAATGTTATGAATCTGTTGTAAATTTTCGAACGAGCTTCAGGTCAGAAAATAAATGTGGACAAATCTTCAGTTTTCTTCAGCAATAATTCTTCCCAGTCATTGAAAACAGATCTCTGTCAAAAGCTTGGCTTCAGGGAAGCAAATGATCACAGTACATACCTCGGATTACCTAATATTATTGGCAGGAATAAGTCAGTGCTCTTTAAGTACATTAAAGATAGGTTGGTGGCTCGTATTCAAGGATGGGACAAATCTCTGTTGAATAAAGGAGGTAAAGAAATCTTGTTGAAAACTGTTGCTCAAACTATCCCAAACTACGCAATGAGTGTTTTTCTCTTGCCATTGGATTTATGTCAACAACTTGAAAATCTCATGTGCAAGTACTGGTGGAACACATCATCGAAGAAAGACAAATGTATCCATTGGCAAAGTTGGCAGAAAATGTGTAAAAGAAAATCTCAGGGTGGCATGGGGTTTAGAAGTGTTCGTGATTATAATATTGCTTTACTTGGTAATCAAGGTTGGAGACTAGTTCAATATCCGGAGAAGCTAGTGAGCAGAATTTACAGAGCTCGTTACTACCCTAAGAGCAATTTTCTTAATGCTAAGATCGGTAGTAATCCGAGTTTTATATGGAGGAGTGTTCATGAGTCTCAATCAGTTATCAGAAATGGAATCGGCTGTAGAGTGGGCAATGGGAGGTCAATAAATATCAAGGACGATCCGTGGCTTCCAGACTTAGATGAAGCAATGATTCAAACTGAAAGTGAAGCAATAAAAGATCAAAAGGTCTCTTCTTTAATTAGTATGGCTGACAACAGTTGGGATACAGATTTGATTCTGGATATTGTCAATAGTCGAGATGCAAACATTATCCTTTCAATTCCTATGGATAAAGAGGTGAATGATAATTGGTATTGGAGATATGAGAAGTTTGGCAACTACTCTGCCAAAAGTGCTTACTTTTTGCTGCAAGGCGACAGAAATGACAATAACACAGCAGATAATTCTGGTTTCTGGAGAAAGCTATGGAATTTGAAAATACCTCCCAAGATCAAAAGTTTTCTATGGCGAGCCTCAACTAATTGTCTGCCAACGAGAGACACGCTTCTTACCAAAAGAGTCCCAGTTATTATCACTTGTCCTGTATGCAATGATTACCCTGAATCATGCTTGCACATTTTTACTCAATGCGCTTATGCAGAATCAGTATGGGGAAAGTTGGACATTTCTTTCGACCTGGACAATATCAATATTTTTCCAGAATGGTTAGATTGGGTGTTTCAACATTACAGCAAAGAGAAGGTTCTTGACATTGTCATGGTCTGCTGGATTCTATGGAAAAACAGAAACGATGTCATATGGAATCAACGAAGCTTAAATATTTCCATCGTGGTAGAATCTGCTTTATCGTTACTTAACCAATGGAAGGGTGTTCAGGATCGAACTTTTGATCGTTCTCTGGGTTATATATCAGCAGAGGATGGAGATGAACACTGGACCTTACCACCTGCAAATAGCGTTAAGATTAATACAGATGCTGCCATCTTCGAGGAAAATTCAAACTTCAGTTTCGCCTTTGTAGTTAGAGACCACAGAGGAAGTCTCATTGAAGCAAGGACTCGGTGCTTGAGAGGTAGTCCAAATCCAGATTTGGCAGAAGCTTTGGGCATTCGAGAAGCCTTAAGCTGGATAAAAAACAAAGATCAACACGATGTCATATTGGAATCAGATTGCTTGCAGAATGTCCAGGCAATTCGTAGTTCTTTCACATGTTTATCATACTTGGGAAGAGTTATTAAAGATTGTCGTGAACTTCTAGTAAGTTTGAGTGAGAAAAACGTTAAGTTTAAGTTTGTGAAGCGATCTGCGAACAAAGTTGCTCATTTCTTGGCGCGACAAAATTGTTCCCTAGCTGATCGTATCTGGAGAGTGGGGGATGTCCACTCCGATTTTCAATATGTTTTGTCGAATGATTTGATAATTCAATAAAATCTCGACTTTTTCCTGGCAAAAAAAATATATATTTATAAAACTTTATCGAATTGAAAAATATTTAATTTTAGGAAAATAGTATACAATATTATCAAATTATTATATGAAGAAATATTAGAGTTGTAATGAAAGAAACTTAAAAATAGTTTAAATAACAATATAATTACAATTTTTCCTTCAAATTCTTGAAAAAAAATCATGAACATCAATAATAAGTCTTACAATATATAATTTATTTTTATGTTACATGATTGATACTCGGCCGCGTACAAAACATATATGGATTGTTTTTCAGTGATAATGTGAATACCATATATAAATTATTGCAATTTATTTATTACATAATTTTAATTTTTGAATAATTATAAATACATGTTATTTAAGTAATCAATTGTCTCACTAGATATTAATAATGATTATACATGTACATAAATTAGATATTTAGCATATAAATAATTGAAACCATCGTAATTTTCTAAGAAATGTAACATACGATAATTCAGATGCTGATATAGATACATATAACTTAATCTTATTTTGTTAAGAGTAGTGTAAAAAAACTAACATTTTTCCAAACATACGTACGTTAAATTTCAAAAACTAACATTTTTCATTAAAATCAACTTTTATATTAACAGTAATTTAAATTTTATATTATTTTATATTATGATTGCAAGTAATTCTGAATTCAGTTATTCATTTTTTATCTTTTTAAATTGAGTAAGTTAACTGTAAGTTAGTAGAGAACTCAGTAATAATATAGACCAGTTATATAGTTTATTTAAATGAAATTCAAAATTTAAACCCCGTATTCAACATATATGTTAGTTTTTAACTTTTTCTTTGTAAACATACCAACGACATTCTACATATTAAATTTATTTGTTTCATTTTAAACGTACACTGACTACCCTGTTTATATTCATTCATTAAATACAATTATACAACACAAACAAGAATACATATATTTTTCTTAATAAGCTATATTGGAAACGTTGTGTAATTTAGTAATGTCTTGTATGAAAATGATACACGGATAAATACGTTAGATGTTATACAACATTTATAAATAAGAATATAACTAAAAGCATTATAATTGCATTCATAAAAAAACTCTAGAAAATAATCCGTGCCTCGCACGGTTATTATGCTAGTAACATATAAAGCTACACTTTATCTAGAAACATTAAAAGTTTGGTAGTCGGTCGGTCGGTACTTTCTGAAATTACTTAATTACCCTTAATTAAATAAAAAATAAACCAAAAGGGACATCTAAATAATATAATAACAGTAAATTAATTTTAATGTATAGACATCAGAAACTCGAAGATTATTTTAATGTGAATCAACTCTTATCCCGCCACACCACAGTTTGATACAGCCGCGAAATTTTGCACACATCAGAAGCTTCATGCCAATTTACTATTTTTCCGTTACGTAAATCTAAATATTCACATACATATAATTACATTAAACTTTTAACTTTTATTTGTTATCGTTAATAATAAAATTAATTAATTAATATTTTTTAAGAACTTACAAATTATGAAATTTTGCAGCGGCTAAATTTTTCGTTTTCTAGCAAACTAATATTTCAATTGCGGTTTTTTATATGATATTAACCTACAACCCGTGCGATGCACGGATATTTATTAATATTTTTATATTATTTAAAATTATAATAATTTTTTTAGATTATTGTCCAACAATTGTTAACTAAGGCAATTTTTCCTTATTAAAATGTCATAGACATTAAAATACCTAAAAACACTAACTTTGGCGCTCTATACAATGCATTACTAAGAAACTTGAAAATAAGCAATGGTTTTCCTGATTTTTGAACGGCGGGGTTTTTGTTCAAACAACAATATTTCTTTTTCAAATAATAACAATATTTTTTTTAAAATAAAATGTGTTATCTTTTTTTTTCAACATCAAACATTCCTTTCAAAAATATCATCAAATAATTCTATTTTATAAAATAAAATTTATACTATATTATTATCTATCTATCTATCTATCTATCTATCTATCTATACTATTATATTAAAAACGAAACAATGAATGTTTGGTTGGTAGTCGGTCTGGTCACCGTAATTATAGTAATATTTAAAATAAAACACTCATAAATAGATTAATACTCACAATATAATTATTCAAATAAAAATAGAATTATAATATGTCTTATGATTTTTTTATCTTAGGTAACCCGCAGCCGCTACTCTTTGGGTGCGTACTGGGTAAACTTTATGGGTTAACGCAATAACCTACAAATAACGTGAATCAACAAATCACATGAATCAAGATAAAACACAATTAAGCGACATGAGGAAGCATAATCATAAATTCTCCTCCGTGGGAGTCGAACCTGTGACTTGGTTTAAACAAAAAAAAACTATACTATTTATCCGGTCAGGCCTAAATTGAATCATATTTGATCTTAAATAAAATATAAAAATAACTTTAGCTGATATAATGTTATCAAGTTAAAACAAAATTATATATATTATTCATTCGGTCTAAAACAAAATTATATATACACACCTGTAAATAAAACTATATATCAATTAGTGATATTTCCTTTTAAACTAAAAATATCACTAATTTATACACGTGTATATTTAAAATTATTGTCAATTTATATTATTAAAAAATTCTAATAAACAAATTTCAGAGCTTAAATTTTTTACTTTA
This sequence comes from Apium graveolens, assembly GCF_009905375.1. NCBI lineage: Eukaryota > Viridiplantae > Streptophyta > Magnoliopsida > Apiales > Apiaceae > Apium > Apium graveolens. The sequence goes on from NC_133651.1 coordinate 45,547,027, forward strand.
AATTAAATTCAAAAATTATATAATATTTTATATAATCCGTGCATCGCACGGGTTTTAGGTTAGTATTGATATAAAATGCGTACATGACATTTTCTCATAAACATGAATAATTAAATGAGACAGAGTAAGTAATTATTATCTTTATCCAAAAAAATTAATTACACTAAAATGAGATAAGGGAGTGGTTAAGTTTATTGAAAAAGATTAATGTGGAAGTTTATCTCCATCTCAAATTAGTTGTCCATTTTAATTTTTACGTGTATTTAAAGATGCATTCCGTATACTTTTTTTATTATTTTTTAAATATATTTTGTAAATAAAAAATTTAAATCTTAAATTTTTATTCACAAAAAAACAATAAAAATATGTCGTGATTCTATATATTTTACATGTTTTTCAATAATCTAAATACATATTTTAAAATTAAAAGAATTTAATTTTTTTTTGGGATTTCTTGTTTTGTTGTGAAAAATTCCAAATATGCGTAGAGCTGTAAAAAGCCCACACTCTTATCAAAGCATCTTTAATGGGTAAAATTTTTTAGCTAAAAATTTGTCAAATATATCATAAATAAAAATTATAGAAATTGTATAAAATTTAATTAAATCATGGATTCTTGTTAGCTAAATTTTAAGTCAACCTCCCAATATTGACTATATTTGTGAAACATGAACAGGCTTGTTGTTAAATTACATATAATCTACTTACCATATCGAAATTATGCATTCTATTTATAATAACTTAAAATAATAAGAATATACTATTTTTAAAATATAACCAATCATTATAAACAATTTTACCGCATATAAAAACAATTTAATCGAACAAACATAATGTTGCTGAGTAATAGAGTATTCCCGAAGATAAGATCAAATAATTTATTGATGTTAATATATACACAATTACCCGATTCATCCAATTTAAATTATCGAACATACTAATTTTATCATCAAATCAATACCTTGAACATTTTACAAATCTAAAATATCAGAACACACGAAACACACGAGTCAAGTTTTGAGTTGAGATTTAGACTTGTTTAAGGATAAAATTAAATGAGACGGCTCGTACTACTCATGAAAACCAACTCAGTTAACTGAATGAGCTTACTCGATTTGTTTCGTAAAATTACACAACTCAAGTTCGGAAGATGATTAACTTCGATTAATCAAATAAGTCGGCTCGTGAATCCCACCAAGCACATAATGATCATTTGAGAGAGGGATTAGGGAAAAGAGTTTCAACTTTGATCATAGTAATCATTTTTCTACCCATTCTTAATAAAATGAATAAGATAAAGGATTTTTGATTGGACCATTTGTAATGGGTTGGGTCAAAGTTTAGATATTTAAAACTTTATATGATTATAGTATAGATTACTACATAGTCCAATAATTTATGGATTGAATGACTTGATCGCTACTGCCCTTCTAAAATGTAAATTTGGTTATCTAAGTATTCGTTGTATAACATGTATATAGTATATGATATTAACATGAGAAGTTACAAGTCGGATCATTTGATTACCTTCTTACCAACATGACAAACAATTTCAACTACATTTTTTTCATTTAAACGAAAGTAGTTATTTAAACTCATATATTACTTGGACATAAGCTTATAATATATCAGTTTAGATATTTTTTGCGCATTTTTGTAGAAACAATTTATATATTTTTATTGTTGTCATGTTATTTGACACTAAAAGATAAAGAACAGAAACACAAAGCTATTAGCTAATTACAACTTATGCTAGAGTGTTCCGTACTTGTGTTGCTACTGAGTTTGGATTTTGGAACCGGACTGCTGGAGACACTAATTGGACTATTAATTGTAAAAAAATTCTTTTATTTTATATGCAATGGTGAATTTCTTTTCTAGATACCTTTATGCTAAAAGTTATACATCATGACACTTTTGTAAAGGAATATGTTGAGTACTTAATGGTAACTTGAATAAAACACTTAGTAGATTTTAATTAAGTGATTTTGTAACTTTCAACGGATAATCATTTCAATATCCTTTGAAAGAGTAGCTTATGTACAATAAGATTAGTAGCACATTTCTGCATACTTAAATGGCTTAGTGAAATAGGTTTTGTAGAATGTTCAAGTCATGTTGACAACTAGATTGATATGCAAGATAGGATGGTGAATTGTAAATATTAGATGCCTTGTAATCTTGTATAAATGAAATAGAGTTAACTGCCAAAAAGACAGTCTCAACGGATAATTCACAAAATTTCAATGGATGATCAACATAAGTTTCGATGGATGATCAACCAGAGTTTCAACGGATGATCAAACAGATTTCCAACAAATGATCAATCTAAGTTCCAACGGATGTTCAAATTCAAAAGAGTAGTTGATAGTGACTTGACAGTCACATGCGTTGGTTGTATGCAAATGGAATGTGGCAGCCTGTTTGAAGGATTTAGAGAACAAAGAAGAATTTCAATTTCCATGCTAAACAGATAATATTCAAAGATACTAGAAAGAGAAGTGTAGCAGTATGAAGTTAGACTAGATACAGTTTGTCTTATTATCTTGTCTTTTTATCATGTAACTTGGTGATATATAGACCAAGTGTAGCAAGTTGAATGGTTTTTCAAGCAAGTAAGCATTTTTTACCAGAGAAATAGATAAGGCAAAATCTGTAAAGAATTTCTCTGTTCTTGTATTTCAACTTGTAAGCAGATGTGAACAATTGTGTTACACAGAGTTCTCAACTTAATATATATCTCTGTTGAAAAAGTTCAATCCATCAGAAAGTTTTTAAATACTTGTATTTGATTACTTTGTGATTTGATTTCTTTACTACTTTCATTCCGCACCATTGCTAAATTAAACACAATTATATATTTATAGTAGAACTATTCTTAAAATTAAAAAGAAGCCAGAATTACATTCAACTCTCCCCCTTCTGTAATTCTTGTTTAGATTGTTTGGGAATAACAACTTTTAATAATATAATTGTGACATAATTTAACCCCATGACCCGAAGGGTAAAGATGCTAAATATACCAATTTTTTATTGTTGAGCAAAATACCCATGTTCAATGGCGAATTTAACCATTGAATTACCCCAATGGAAAATGCGTATTCAGGGTCTGTTTGTGTACGGGCTTATAAGTTACTTATAGCTTATAAGCCCGTAATTACTTATCTCGGACTGTTTGTCGACCCAACTTATAAGTCGACGACGTATTTTTTCTCAACTTATTTTGATATTTCACTTTTTTATTAATTTTAGTTTTTAAATATATGTTTTTAAATGTTACGTTAATTTAAAAGTCATGAATTAAGATAATAATATTTAAAAATTATTTATTTTAGTTTATTTAAGTTAAAAAAAATTATAACTTATAACTAAAATTAACCAAACACTTAAATAACTTATAAGTATTCATCTAATTATCCATTTTAAGTCACTTATTAATTTTAAGTTATAAATTATTTATTTTAAAATTTATCGGGCACTCAATGATCATGATAAGCAACATAACCTCCTCCTTTTTCAACTTATCATTTAAACACATATATAAACCTCAGCCCTTCTCTTCTATGGCTACGATGGCGGATAAATACTTTAACCTAATTGACTATATGATTGGCTGATGAATCTTTTGGCGCAAAGAATTTTTGATTAAAGGTATATATGTATGTATTGTATGTATGTGTGGTGAGTTTTACCTGAGGTACTTGTGCTGGTGTGAAGGTCTCTGAGCTTTGAACGGAAGAAAAGAAAGTGAAGGACTGTAGCTACAGTGTATATGTATATATGTGGATACCCAAATAAGTTATGTGTATCGTGAAATACCCAAAACTCAGCTGCGTATCAAGGATTAGTAAAACATAAATTTCAAGTATACCCCAATAACATGCGCGGAATACCTTATTTGTTATGTGTTACTGTAAACAATATTACGGCTGCTGAGTTAGCAAAGTGTGAAGAGTCAGCTAATGATAAAATAGAATGACAACTGTAGTTAGTTATTATATAAGGCCTCAGTTAGTTAGTTACATAAAATCCCCCCTGATATATGTAAGATTGCAATCAAATACTGAAAATTACATATCTGAAATGAAGGAGATGACTCCTATATCTATCTTCAGATCTAGTTTTATATTTGTGTGTATATTACATAGAAGCAGAAAATCATTTTCTGTAACTAACTAACTGAGGCCTTATATACTAACTAACTACAGTTGTCATTCTATTTTATCATTAGCTGACTCTTCACACTTTGCTGACTCAGCAGCCGTCATATTGTTTACATCCCCCCTCAAGTTAGGAGGCTGAAAGAGATTGCAGACGCCTAACTTGGAGAGAAGATACTGAAGCTGATAGGATGGAAGAACCTTGGTAAACAGATCACCTGGTTGTTGTTGACTGGGCAAATGATGAGTAACCACCAGACCTTTCTTGATCTTTTCACGGACAAGATGACAGTCCATTTCTATGTGCTTGGTGCGTTCATGAAACACTGGATTCGTGGCAATGTAGAGAGCAGATTGATTATCACAAAACAAGACTGCAGGAGTGGTGACAGACATATGAAGTTCAGACAGTAAGGACTGAAGCCAAGAAATCTCACAGCAACAATCAGCCATCGAGCGGTATTCAGCCTCAGCTGAAGACCTAGATATAGTGTGCTGTTTTTTTTTACTTTTCCAGCTAGTTAAAGCATCACCGAATTTAACACAGTAGCCAGTGATGGATTGTCGTGTTAAACGACACGAACCCCAGTCTGCATCACAGAATGCTTGCAGGTGCATAGTACTAGAAACAGGGAAGAAAAGACCCTGACCACATGTGTCTTTGAGGTAGCGAACTAACTTCATAGCACCTTGCATATGATTAATACGAGGTGCTTGAAGAAACTGAGATAAGAAATGCACTGTATAGGCAATGTCAGGCCTAGTGATAGTAAGGTAAATCAGTCGACCAATCAAGCGACGATATATGGTGGGATCAGCCATACACAGAGAATCATCAAGGGCCAATGTGGAGTTTTGCTCCAGAGGCACAACAGAGGGCTTGGAATGCTCACAATGCACATCTTTGAGAATATCAAGTGTATATTTGCGTTGATTAATATAGATACCTGAGCTTGATCGAGCAACCTCTAGGCCAAGAAAGTATTTCAGAGCACCTAAATCCTTTATTTTGAAATTAGTAGCTAGGAAGGTTTTAACTTCTTGAAGCAACTTAACATCATTCCCAGCCAAAACCATATCATCCTCATAGACTAACAAAGTCACCATAGAGGATCCTCGAACCAAATAGAATAAGCTGTGATCACATCTAGCTTGATGAAATCCAAACCGTAACAGAGCAGCAGAAAGTTTAACAAACCAACAACGAGGTGCCTGTTTGAGGCCATACAAACTTTTGATCAACTTGCAAACTAGAGGTTGATTCGGAAATTTTGCTAGTATAGCAGTAGGAGGGACATAGCCAGGAGGAATTTCCATATACACCTCTTCCTCCAAGTCACCATGAAGGAAAACATTTGTGACATCAAGTTGAGTAATAGACCAATTGCATTGAGCAGCAATAGCAATAACAACTCGAAATGTCATCATTTTTGCAACAGGGGCAAACGTATCAAAATAATCCAGACCCTCCGTTTGCGTGAATCCCTTTGCTACAAGACGAGCCTTATAGCGATCAACTTCACCATTGGGAAGATACTTCACCTTATATAACCACTTACAGCCAACTACACGTTTATCTGGAGTTAGAGGAACAACCTCCCAGGTGTTATTCGCCTCAAGAGCTGCAAGTTCGATACTCATGGCAGTACACCATTCAGCCTGAGTGACAGCACGTTTGAATGTGGTTGGCTCAGGAATCTTAGTAATGTTGGCCACAAACTGTTGATATGATGAAGTAAACTGATCATAGGTGATGTAATTATCCAAAGGATATAAATCAATAGTGACAGAGCTCACCAGATGAGCAGGAAGCCCTGTGTAATCTGCAAATTTCCGAGGAAGTTGCTTTGCACGAACAGGTCTAGTCACCAGAGGAGTAGTACTGACAGGAACAATATCTTTGTCTGGTAAGCAGTGCGAAGAAGAGTTAGAGTCCTGAGTGAACTCATCAGGAACAGAAGACTCAGGACCCAAAGGATCATATAGACCCGAGACACATTCCGGAAACAACCGAGATGGCTCCATAGTAATCATTGTTTGAAATGGAAATATGTTTTCCACAAACTGAACATGCCTGGTAACAAACACTTTCTTAGAAGTTATATCAAGAACTCGATAACCTTTTTGAGCATACGGATATCCAATAAACACGCACTTGACAGCTCGTGACTCAAATTTGTCTCGAGATGAAGGAAGTGTAGAGGCATAACACAGTGAACCAAATACCTGAAGAGCTACAAAATCTGGAGGTTTCTTAAACAACATCTCATATGGAGTTTTGCCATGTAAAACTGGTGTAGGTGTGCGATTTATTAAATACACCGCAGTCAAAATACAATCCCCCCAGAACTGAACTGGTAAGCCTGCGTGAAATCTAAGAGCTCGAGCTGTGTTTAAAATGTGTCGATGTTTCCGTTCGACTAACCAATTTTGCTAAGGAGTATAAACGCAGCTTGTTTGATGAGTAATGCCTAAGGCATTAAAAATACTAGCAAGAGTTTTGTTGAGAAACTCAGTTCCATTATCGGTTCTAACAGTTTTAATGTCCGTATCAAACTGACTTTTAATCAATTGAATAAAATTGGCAAACAAGGTGGAAACCAGAGATTTATCATTAAGTAAGTACACCCATGTGGCTCTAGACAGGTCATCCACTATAGTAAGGAAAAACTGACAATTATCATTTGTTTTGACATGATAAGTGAAAGGAATATGTCCTAAGTCCAATCAGGTATTAGGATTTAGGAATAACTCTTTATGTAATCTGTTTTGATTTCATTGATATTAATAAAGACTTGTTTTGTTTTTATTACGGGCTCTATCTATTTAAGTGTTTAAATAAGATATACCATAGTTTAGAGTAAGCTTTTTATGGATTATGATGAGATCATAATAGTGAGACCTAAAAGATGATAACTCTAAACTTAAATAGTTCCTGATCATAGGATCACTAACTGGTAATTAATAATCCGCAAAGATCGGTACATATTATGCTTGCTTCATTATGAAGGATGTCTGTTCTCATAGATATTTGTGTGGTGACACTATAGCTAGTATGTGTTGGATTTTTAAACGCAGCGGGGGCATGGCAAAATACTTTTACACATATAAAATCCAAATAAAAGCATATAAATCGTGAATAAAAATTCGAGGGATCGAATATAACCTTTTAAAATAATTCGAAGACAACGATCAGAGATCCTTAGCAGTTGCTCCTCAAGTGTGAAGCACTCCACCGGTATCCACCAAGAAAACGATGTTAAGGAGGAGGAAGGAGGTGGAGGAATTGGGTTTTCCAAACTTTTTGGGTTTTCGGGTTTCGAGGTTAGAATAAAATTAGGGTCTATAATAGTGTATTTATAGGCAAAATTTTCAGCTGAAATTTTCCCATAAATATTATTATTATCCCATTTATTATTCTCATTAATAATTAAAACACCTTTTAATCATTAATCCTTTTTCTAAACACTTTAGAAATAATTCTCTCTCTTGATTTAATTTCTAAAAATTAAATCCTTAATTAATAATATTAAGAACTTTTCTTAATTAATTTATAATCAATTAAATCTCATTTAATCAATTATTAAATTTGCCAAATAATTATTTATTTCACAAATAAATAATTATTAGCCATTATTAATTAATTCCTCCACCAATAAATCATTATATTTTTATGGTGTGACCTTGTAGGTTCAATATTAAGCCGGTAGTAGAAATAAATAATAATAAAACTATTTTATCATTATTTATATAAATTCTCTAATTTATTAAATATGATTAATTAATTAATCACATTTATTCTACATCGTGAGTGATGTTTCTCAACATATCGCGACTATCCGGATAATATGAATTCACTGCTTAGAATATCAAGAACCTGTCAGTGAATAGTTACCGTACAATAAACTCCTTCTACCCTACAATGTCCCGATTAAATACAAGGCATGGATCTCGTGTCAAGCCTATCTAATTCAATCACTTGCTTACCATTTACTATGCGTAGTTCTATACAAATTAGAAACTCCTTTCTAATTTCATTCACTCTGGCCAGAGATTCCTGAACTAGCATAAGTGGATCAGCCTTGAACATTCGCTTCCTTCACTGGAAGGGGTAGATCCTTTATTGATCATACACTATCTTCGTGTACAAATTCCTATACCCAGAAGAGCCCTAATAATTGTTCATGGAGACTAAGAACTAAACCAAAGCATAGTTCAGTGTACACAAGATGACTATGATGACCTCAAGTATAAGGATACTTGTACAACTATCACTAAGCGAACAACTGCTGACACGTGAGTGAACTCCATCAGTTGTTCAGCTTGGCGAGTCATGTTCAGTGAACTAATTCTATAATAAGCACCTACATACTAGCTATAGTGTCACCACACAAATGTCTATGAGAACAGACATCCTTCATAATGAAGCAAGCATAGTATGTACCGATCTTTGCGGATTATTAATTACCAGTTAGTAATCCTATGACCAGGAACTATTTAAGTTTAGAGTTATCATCTTTTTAGGTCTCACTATTATGATCTCATCATAATCCATAAAAAGCTTTACTCTAAACTATGGTATATCTTATTTAAACACTTAAATAGATAAAGCCCGTAATAAAAATAAAACAAGTCTTTATTAATATCAATGAAATCAAAACAGATTACATAAAAGTTATTCCTAAATCCTAATACATGATTGGACTTAGGACATATTCCTTTCAATCTCCCACTTGTACTAAAGCCAATCACTCTGGTATCTAATACCCATCTTGTCTTTATGACGATCAAAGTGACTTTCATAAAGTAGCTTTGTGAGTGGGTCTGCTATGTTGTTATGTGTGTCAACTCTAATTCAATACAATATAAGAAATGTTACCGCGCTCCCACTAACCCTTTTGTAGACGCATGGTTCATCTTCGTTTTTGATAAAATCAAACTCTTTGATTGTCTCATCAAAACGAATGTTCCATCTTTCGAGAAGCCTGCTTTAAACCACATATGGTTTGCAGCAGCTTACACACTAGCTTTTCATTTCTCTTGGAAAGAAAACCATCTAGCTAATTGCCAGATCTCATAGTCGTAGTAAGCAGCATTCGCAGGCAAAATCCGAACTGATTTTAACAGGGCTACAGGTAAAAGGTTTCATCAAAGTCAATCCATTGCCTTTGTTTGAATTCTTTTGCCACAAGCCTGGCCTTAAAGGTCTCCACCTGGCCATCTGCTCTAATCATTCTTACGTATACCGTATATATAGATTCCATTCCGGATTTCATGGCACTATGCCATTTCTCTGAGTCAACACTACTCATAGCCTCATTATAGGTCACAGGGTCGTCATCATCAATGATCGACAACTCATTATCATTCTCAATGACAAGGCCATATTTCCTTTCAGGTTGGCGAGACACTCTCCCTGACCTATGAATGGGCTGTTCCATAAAAGGATGTTCAGTCAGAACAGGTGTTTCCACTTGATCCGTAGTAGTTTGTGCTTCTTGAACTTCATCAAGTTCAATTTTGCTCCCACTGTTTCCTTCAAGGATAAACTCCTTTTCCAAGAAGGTAGCATGTCTGGAGACAAACACCCGATGATCGGTGCAAAAGTAATACCCTAAAGTCTCTTTAGGATATCCCACAAAACTACATTTTACGGATCGATATTCCAGCTTATCTGGGTCAACTTTCTTGACATAAGCTGGACATCCCCAAATTTTAACGTGTTTAAGACTCGGTTTCCTTTCTTTCCATATCTCATACGAAGTTTGAGGAACAGATTTTGGAAGGCACCTTATTTAGTAAATATGCTGAGGTTTCCAATGCATAACCCCATAGGAATACTGGAAGATTTGCATAGCTCATCATGGACCGAACTATGTCTAACAAAGTTCGATTTCTCCTTTCAGATACCAATCTGGAGGAGTCCACTGGGAGACTATACCATTTACTTTGAGATAATCTAGAAACACTCCATTAAAGTATTCACCACCTCGATCTAATCGAAGAATTATAATACTATGTTTGGTTTGTTTCTCCACTTCATACTTATACTCTTTGAACTTTTCAAAGGCTTCAGACTTGTGTTTCATCAAACACATATCCGAATCTAGATCTATTATCCATGAAAGTAATGAAGTATGAAAATCCACCCATGGCTTGCGTAGACATTGGTCCACATACATCTGTGTGTACCATTCCTAGCAAATTTGCAGCCCTCTCTCCATGTCTACTAAATGGAGACTGCAATGCCACTATAAAGTGAGATTTTCATCATCCCTTTTTTTTTATTAGTTTGTTCAATCTGAAATAAATTATGTCACATATATACAGACCATTATTTAAAGTACCACGTCCATAAAGAATATTATCTCTAAGAATAGAACATTCATTATTCTCAATAATAAATGAAAATCCAGCCAAGTCTAACATGAGAATAATATTCCTCACAATCGAGGGAACAAAATAACAATTATTTCAAACAATAGTCTTGCCCGTAGGCCTATGTAAATGAAATGATTCTACATCTTCAACATCAACTCTTGCTCCATTTCCCATCAGTAGAATCACCTCCTCTTTCTCAAGAGTCCTACTTCTCCTTGGTCCCTGTAACAAATTGCAGATTTGAGAACCACAGGCGGTATCTAATACCCAAGTAGAAATTTGATTTAATGACATATTCATTTCTATCATGAACATACCTGAATCAGAAGTGGTAGTCTCACTACCCTTCTTCTTCTTCAATTCTGCAAGGTAAACCTTGTAGTTCCTCTTCCAGTGCCCCACCTTGTTACAGTGAAAGCAAACAACTTTGCTCTTGGGGTCTTCAGCTTTTGGTGGAACCGGCGTTTTTTCACCTACTTTCTTCTTCTTGGAAGGGTTCCTTTTCCTTTTCTTAGGATTGGAACCTTCACCAATTAGAAGAACAGAACTCTTCTTAGGGGGAAAATTCGATTCCGCAGTCTTCAACATGTTGTGGAGTTCAGGCAGGCTGACATCCAACTTATTCATGTGAAAGTTCACAACAAACTGCGAGAATGAACTCGGAAGCGATTGCAAGACCAAGTCTTGGCTCAGCTCCCCATCCATGGCAAAACCAAGTTGTCCAAGACGTTCAATCAAATTGATCATCTTAAGTACATGGTCATTCACAGATGATCCCTCAGACATCCTACAACTGAACAGCTCCTTCGATATCTCATATCGAGCTGTCCTCCCCGCCACATCATACAACTCTTGTAGATGCATGAGGATAGTGTGAGCATCCATATGCTCATGTTGCTTCTGTAGCTCAATGTTCATGGAAGCTAGCATGATGCATTGAGCAACATTTGCATCATCTATCCACTTACGATACACAACATGTTCATCATTATGCGCATCGCTAGCAGGTTCAGTAGGCTTAGGTGAGTCAATCACGTATTCCAGCTTCTCAATCCTGAGAACAATTCTCAAGTTTCGAAGCCAGTCAGCATAATTAGGACCAGTCAATTTGTGAGCATCCAGTATGCTCCTGAGTGATAGTGCAAAAGACATAACGTACAAAGTAAATCTGTAAATGATAAACACATAACAACACTTAGAAATAATCGATTTCATTTCAAAACACTATATGAATCGGGTCTTTATTCATAAGTGGCTCCCACTAGTTTACCTAATTTATTCAACCCCCTACATGAAAAATTAAGCATTCATAATGCTAGTGGGAATAGGGATCCTACATTCCATTACACAACCTCGGCTGTAGCACGAACCGCCATGTAATATTCAATAGGCAGACAACTTTTGTCAATTACATCTCATGTTATTCCCTAATCAAACTTTAGCCTCTTGAATAATTGAGTCTCGGCTGTAGCACGACAAACTCAATATTCTAAGTCAAGTCTAACCCAACATTCCGTACAGTTGAATCAGTCCCCAAAGGCCCACGGCTGTAGCACATACCGACCTTTAGATTCTTATTCAATGTACACATCTCTATGTAATAGACAAGTATTTCTTATTTCGAAATCAAAGCCCTCGGCTGTAGCACGAACCGACAATGATTCAAAAATAAGAACTACTTTCTATCATGTTGGAAGGCTATGACCGACACAAGCCCGTTGTATCATTGGCCAATTACTACTTGATATTATTTAATTTTAGAGGGATTATATTACGTTACAATCATAATCATATTATAAAGAAATTCTTCCTTTTAAATTAAATATTTCAAATCAATAATCAATAATCAGATGATTCCCAGATCGGGTGGAGCATTGTCAAGAGGCGTCACTTAATAACCTTTTCTTACAGATAGAGATCTGTTGTTGACAGAATCATCCTTTCTCTCATATCGAAAATTCATATTCAATTACGTGTTTCACAAACACAAGAATCTCTTGATTGTATTCATAATATTGTTATTAAGGTTATGAAACAATTTCACTATACTAGGTTGTCTAAAAAATACCTTATGTTTATTTAAGTTCACCTAAATCTATCATCGCATGATAAACTAAGCATATATCACATATATCAACATGAATAAACATCAAGGTAGGCATGTTACATCATCTAGCACATTAGTCTAAGCATTATACATCTCTATGTATCACATGAAGCATTTAAAATCAATTAAAACAATCAAAAACAGCTTTAAAACACTTCATGGAAATGTAAACAGTTCAAAAATTTTATATAAACTAAAATTGATCACTCCATTAGATCCGTCTCGGAAAAACGAATCCAACGGTATATTGCACGCCCAAAACGGAGTTACGAAACTCCCAGAAAATCAATTTTAAAATCAACATAAGGGCTGTAACGCATTACAGGAACGCGTTACAAGACCTGTAACGCATTCCGGTGATGCGTTACACCCCTTTTCAGCCATTAAAGGGTGTAACGCATTCCGTGAATGCGCCACAGGTCTGTAACGCATTCCCGGAATGCGTTACACCCCTAATTTTTTTTTTCTGCAGCAGCCGCCGTTTCTCGATTAGCGAGCCGCCGTACCTTCTCTGTCATCTTCTCTTTTCTCCGTGCAGAATAACAGACAATACAGCAGACAAATGTATTCTTTTACAGCAGCAATACAAACATATATATATACTATATACACATATATTTATTTATTTAATTACGAATTTAATAGTAAGATCTTCAAAAATTCATAATAAAAAATCTATACGTCATAAAATTATGAAAAAAATACCCAGACGATCTACAACACTTGTAGAACCCAGATCAACATTCAAAATAATTCTGAGAAATGATTTCTCATCAGAAAAAATTAATCCATGATATAACTTGTAAAAATCATAATTAATTCATACAAGCACATAAAATTCTGAAATTTTTACCATAGATCTATATGCATACAACCTATGCTCTGATACCATTGTTGGATTTTTAAACGCAGCGGGGGCATGGCAAAACACTTTTACACATATAAAATCCAAATAAAAGCATATAAATCGTGAATAAAAATTCGAGGGATCGAATCTAACCTTTTAAAATAATTCGGAGACAACGATCAGAGATCCTTAGCAGTTGCTCCTCAAGTGTGAAGCACTCCACCGGTATCCACCAAGAAAACGATGTTAAGAAGGAGGAAGGAGGTGGAGAGAATTGGGTTTTCCAAACTTTTTGGGTTTTCGGGTTTCGAGGTTAGAATAAAATTAGGGTCTATAATAGTGTATTTATAGGCAAAATTTTCAGCTGAAATTTTCCCATAAATATTATTATTATTATCCCATTTATTATTCTCATTAATAATTAAAATACCTTTTAATCATTAATCCTTTTTCTAAACACTTTAGAAATAATTCTCTCTCTTGATTTAATTTCCAAAAATTAAATCCTTAATTAATAATATTAAGAACTTTTCTTAATTAATTTATAATCAATTAAATCTCATTTAATCAATTATTAAATTTGCCAAATAATTATTTATTTCACAAATAAATAATTATTAGCCATTATTAATTAATTCCTCCACCAATAAATCATTCTCTTTTTATGGTGTGGCCCTGTAGGTTCAATATTAAGCCGGTAGTAGAAATAAATAATAATAATACTATTTTATCATTATTTATATAAATTCTCTAATTTATTAAATATGATTAATTAATTAATCACATTTATTCTACATCGTGAGTGATGCTTCTCAACATATCGCGACTATCCGGATAATATGAATTCACTGCTTAGAATACCAAGAACCTGTCAGTGAATAGTTACCGTATAATAAACTCCTTCTACCCTACAATGTTCCGATTAAATACAAGGCATGGATCTCGTGTCAAGCATATCTAATTCAATCACTTGCTTACCATTTACTATGCGTAGTTCTATGCAAATTAGAAACTCCTTTCTAATTTCATTCACTCTGGCCAGAGATTCCTGAACTAGCATAAGTGGATCAGCCTTGAACATTCGCTTCCTTCACTGGAAGGGGTAGATCCTTTATTGATCATACACTATCTTCGTGTACAAATTCCTATACCCAGAAGAGCCCTAATAATTGTCCCTGGAGACTAAGAACTAAACCAAAGCATAGTTCAGTGTACACAAGATGACTATGATGACCTCAAGTCTAAGGATACTTGTACAACTATCACTAAGCGAACAACTGCTGACACGTGAGTGAACTCCATCAGTTGTTCAGCTTGGCGAGTCATGTTCAGTGAACTTATTCTATAATAAGCACCTACATACTAGCTATAGTATCACCACACAAATGTCTATGAGAACAGACATCCTTCATAATGAAGCAAGCATAGTATGTACCGATCTTTGCGGATTATTAATTACCAGTTAGTAATCCAATGACCAGGAACTATTTAAGTTTAGAGTTATCATCTTTTTAGGTCTCACTATTATGATCTCATCATAATCCATAAAAAGCTTTACTCTAAACTATGGTATATCTTATTTAAACACTTAAATAGATAAAGCCCGTAAACAAGTCTTTATTAATATCAATGAAATCAAAACAGATTACATAAAAGTTATTCCTAAATCCTAATACATGATTGGACTTAGGACATATTCCTTTCAGTATGTAGGTGTTTATTATAGAATAAGTTTACTGAACATGACTCGCACAGCTGAACAACTGATGGAGTTCACTCACGTGTCAGCAGTTGTTCACATAGTGATAGTTGTACAAGTATCCTTAGACTTGAGGTCATCATAGTCATCTTGTGTACACTGAACTATGCTTTGGTTTAGTTCTTAGTCTCCAGGGACAATTATTAGGGCTCTACTGGGTATAGGAATTTGTACACGATGATAGTGTATGATCAATAAAGGATCTATCCCTTCCAGTGAAGGAAGAGAATGTTCAAGGCTGATCCACTTATGCTAGTTCAGGAATCTCTGGCCAGAGTAAATGAAATTAGAAAGGAGTTTCTAATTTGCATATAACTACGCATAGTAAATGGTAAGCAAGTGATTAAATTAGATAGGCTTGACACGAGATCCATGCCTTGTATTTAATCAGGACATTGTAGAGTCAGAGGAGTTTATTGTACGGTAACTATTCACTGAATAGGTTCTTGGTATTCTAAGCAGTGAATTCATATTATCCGGATAGTCGCGATATGCTGAGAAGTATCCCTCACGATGTAGAATAAATGTGATTAATTAATTAATCATATTTAATAAATTAGAGAATTTATATAAATAATGATAAAATAGTTTTATTATTATTTATTTCTACTACCGGCTTAATATTGAACCTACAGGGTCACACCATAAAAAGAGAATGATTTAATGGTGGAGGAATTAATTAATAATGGCTAATAATTATTTATTTATGAAATAAATAATTAATTAGCAAATTTAATAATTGATTAAATGAGATTTAATTGATTATAAATTAATTAAGAAAAGTTCTTAATATTATTAATTAAAGGATTTAATTTTTGGAAATTAAATCAAGAGAGAGAATTATTTCTAAAGTGTTTAGAAAAATGATTAATAATTAAAAGATGTTTTAATTATTAATGAGAATAATAAATAGGATAATAATAATAATATTTATGGGAAAATTTCAGCTAAAAATTTTGCCTATAAATATACTATTATAGACCCTATTTTTATTTGAACCCAAAAAAAACCCAAAAAGTTTGGAAAACCTAATTCTTTCCACCTCCTTCCTCCTCCTTAACATCGTTTTCTTGGTGGATACCGGTGGGGTGCTTCACACTTGAGGAGCAACTGCTAAGGATCTCTGATCGTTGTCTCCAAATTATTTTAAAGGTTAGATTCGATCCCTCAAATTTTTATTCATGATCTGTATGCTTTTTATTTGGATTTTATATGTGTAAAAGTATTTTTCCATGCCCCCGCTGCGTTTAAAAATCCAACAATGGTATTAGAGCATAAGTTGTATGCATATAGATCTGTGATAAAAATTTCAGAATTTTATGTGCTTGTATGAATTAATTATGATTTTTACAAGTTATATTATGGATTAATTTTGTCTGTTGAGAAATCGTTTCTCAGAATAATTTTGAATGTTGATCTGGGTTCTACAAGTGTTGTAGATCGTCTGGGTATTTTTTTCATAATTTTAGGATGTATAGATTTTTTATTATGAATTTTTGAAGTTCTTGCAATTAAAATTCGTAATTAAATAAGTAAATATATGTATATATAGTATATATATATATATATATATTTGTATATACATCTGCTACATCTGCTGTTGAAACAAGAATGACACGGAAGAAGACAGACATGGCAGAGTTGACAGGTGCGGCACGCTGATCGAGAAGAAAGCTGACGACGGCTACTGAAAAAGAAAAAAAAATAAGGGTGTCGCGCATTCCGGGAATGCGTTACACCCCTGTGGCGCATTCACGGAATGTGTTACACCTTTTAATGGCTTAAAAGGGTTGTAACGCATCACCGGAATGCGTTACAGGGCTTGTAACGCGTTCCTGTAATGCGTTACAGCCCGTCTGTTATTTTTAAAATTGATTTTCTGGGAGTTTCGTAACTCCGTTTTAGGCGTGCAATATACTGTTGGATTCGTTTTTCAGAGACGGATCTAATGGAGTGATCAATTTTAGTTTATATAAAAGTTTTGAACTGTTTATATTTCCATGAAGTGTTTTAAAGCTGTTTTTGACTGTTTTTAATTGCTTTTAAATGCTTCATGTGATACATAGAGATGTATAATGCTTAGACTAATGTGCTAGATGATATAACATGCCTACCTTAATGTTTATTCATGTTGATATATGTGATATATGCTTAGTTTATCATGCGATGATAGATTTAGGTGAACTTAAATGAACATAAGGCGTTTGTTAGACAACCTAGTATAGTGAAATTGTTTCATAACCTTAATAATAATATTATGAATACAATCATGAGATTCTTGTGTTTGTGAAACACGTAATTGAATATGAATTTTCGATATGAGAGAAAGGATGATTCTGTCAACAACAGATTTCTATCTGTAAGAAAGGGTTATTAAGTGACGCCTCTTGACAATGCTCCACCCGATCTGGGAATCGTCTGATTATTGATTATTGATTTGAAATATTTAATTTAAAAGGAAGAATCTCTTTATAATATGATTATGATTGTAACGTAATATAATTCCTCTAAAATTAAATAATATCAAGTAGTAATTGGCCAATGACACAACGGGCTTGTGTCGGTCATAGCCTTCCAACATGATAGAAAGTAGTTCTTATTTTTAAATCATTGTCGTTTCGTGCCACAGCCGAGGGCTTTGATTTCGAAATAAGAAATACTTGTCTATTACATAGAGATGTGTACATTGAATAAGAATCTAAAGGTCGTTACGTGCCACAGCCGTGGGCCTTTGGGGACTGATTCAATTGTACTGAATGTTGGGTTTGACTTGACTTAGAATATTAAGTTTGTCGTGCCACAGCCGTGACTCAATTATTCAAGAGGCTAAAGTTTGATTAGGGAATAACATTAGATGCAATTGACAAGAGTTGTCTGCCTATTGAACATTACATGGCGTTTCGTGCCACAGCCGGGGTTGTGTAATGGAATGTAGGATCACTATTCCCACTAGCATTATGAATGCTTAATTTTTCTCGTAGGGGGTTGAATAAATTTGGAAAACTAGTGGGAGCCACTTATGAATAAAGACCCGATTCATATAGTGTTTTGAAATGAAATAGAATAATTGCTAAGTGTTGTTATGTGTTTATCATTTACAGATTTACAATATACATTATGTCTTCTGCACTATCACTCAGGAGCATACTGGATGCTCACAAATTGACTGGTCCTAATTATGCTGACTGGCTTCGAAACTTGAGAATTGTTCTCAGGATTGAGAAGCTGGAATACGTGATAGTTGTACAAGTATCCTTAGACTTGAGGTCATCATAGTCATCTTGTGTACACTGAACCATGCTTTGGTTTAGTTCTTAGTCTCCAGGGACAATTATTAGGGCTCTACTGGGTATAGGAATTTGTACACGAAGATAGTGTATGATCAATAAAGGATCTACCCCTTCCAGTGAAGGAAGCGAATGTTCAAGGCTGATCCACTTATGCTAGTTCAGGAATCTCTGGCCAGAGTAAATGAAATTAGAAAGGAGTTTCTAATTTGCATTGAACTACGCATAGTAAATGGTAAGCAAGTGATTAAATTAGATAGGCTTGACACGAGATCCATGCCTTGTATTTAATCAGGACATTGCAGGGTAGAAGGAGTTTATTGTACGGTAACTATTCACTGAATAGGTTCTTGGTATTCTAAGCAGTGAATTCATATTATCCGGATAGTCGCGATATGCTGAGAAGTATCCCTCACGATGTAGAATAAATGTGATTAATTAATTAATAATATTTAATAAATTAGAGAATTTA
Organism: Apium graveolens; assembly: GCF_009905375.1. NCBI lineage: Eukaryota > Viridiplantae > Streptophyta > Magnoliopsida > Apiales > Apiaceae > Apium > Apium graveolens. The sequence goes on from NC_133651.1 coordinate 45,566,040, forward strand.
TATAAATAATGATAAAATAGTTTTATTATTATTTATTTCTACTACCGGCTTAATATTGAACCTACAGGGTCACACCATAAAAAGAGAATGATTTAATGGTGGAGGAATTAATTAATAATGGCTAATAATTATTTATTTATGAAATAAATAATTAATTGGCAAATTTAATAATTGATTAAATGAGATTTAATTGATTATAAATTAATTAAAAAAAGTTCTTAATATTATTAATTAAAGAATTTAATTTTTGGAAATTAAATCAAGAGAGAGAATTATTTCTAAAGTGTTTAAAAAAGGATTAATAATTAAAAGGTGTTTTAATTATTAATGAGAATAATAAATTGGATAATAATAATAATATTTATGGGAAAATTTCAGCTGAAAATTTTGCCTATAAATATACTATTATAGACCCTATTTTTATTTGAACCCAAAAAAAAACCCAAAAAGTTTTGAAAACCCAATTCTCTCCACCTCCTTGCTCCTCCTTAACATCGTTTTCTTGGTGGATACCGGTGGAGTGCTTCACACTTGAGGAGCAACTGCTAAGGATCTCTGATCGTTGTCTCCGAATTATTTTAAAGGTTAGATTTGATCCCTCGAATTTTTATTCATGATCTGTATGCTTTTTATTTGGATTTTATATGTGTAAAAGTGTTTTGCCATTCCCCCGCTGCGTTTAAAAATCCAACAATAAGGACCCCATAAATCTGCATGAATTAATTGAAATAAAGCAGTAGAAGTACTCTTGCTTATAGAAAATGGCAATTTAGTTTGTTTAGCCATATGGCAACTGTCACAGTTACTAAGAGGAGATTTATTACAATCAAGAGGTAACAAAGACAAGACATGCGAAGGGACATGCTCCATTCTAGCATGCCAAAGATCAGAGTTTGAAAGAGAGATATGACTACTACTACAATTGTTACTAGCAGTCAGAACAAGAGGAGTAGACTCAGGTGTAGAATATTTGAGAGAAGGGGCCATATCCAAGATGTACAGACCAGCATGAAAGCTACCAATCACGTGTTCCTTCTTCAAGACAGGGTCCTGAAGAAAGCACTTATTAGTAGAGAAAAGAACAAGTGAGTGAGTAGCATTAGTAAGTTGAGGTATAGAGAGCAGGTTATAAGAAAAAGAAGGTACACACAGAACATTGTGCAGTGTAATAGTGTTACTGAGAGACACAGAACCCACATGAGTAATGCAAGCAGTTTGCCCATTAGGTAGAGACAAGTTAGCTGAACAAGGTCTAGAGTTAACTAACAAGTCAAGAAATGGAGTAATATGATCTATGGCTCCTGAGTCTAATATCCACTGTGTAGCAGTCAAGGGAAAAGATGTATGAACTTGACTAGCAAAAGGGATAAGATTACCTGCAAATTGAGCACTATTAGCAGACCCCACATAAGGCCAGGTAGGAGTATTGGAAGAAGAATTAGTATCCCTAAGATTAGTCTGTAGCATTTGGAGAAGTTATGTGTACTGAGTAGGAGACATGCCACAACCAGAAACATCACTAGTACAAGATTGCTCAGAAACAGATTCCACTGGTGGAGCAGTCACATTGTTGGCAGATTTAGTCTGTAGAAACTTAGGTCTTGGCTTTGGCTTGCCAAATGACTTGTGCCACTGAGGAAACCCATGAAGACAAAAACACTTGTCTTTGGCATGACCTGACTGATGACAATAGTCACAGTGAAGATCTTTTGAGTCACTATCACCCTTCCGGACATTTGTAGACCCATTATTAGTATTCAGAAATCGATTAGAGTTGATAGCCTTGACATTCATAGCTAGTTTGTCACCAATTACAGTAGAATAATCATTACGCTGATTTTCCTCCTGAAGCAGAATACTATAACATTGACTCAGACTAGGCACAGGCTTCATAATCAGAATTTGACCTCTAATGGCAGTATAATGCTCATTAAGGCCCATAAGAAATTGAGTGAGCTGCACTGAGTCCTCATATTTTGTCAAGTTTTCATTGACATTACATGTACATTTTAGGCAATTGCACTTTGGCTTGATGATCTTCATCGTCGAAGGGGTTGGGATCGTCGCGCCGATTCATACTTTATATCGATGTTTGCGCCGATTTATGTTGCTTAGATATACACAAACAGATAGATAGATTTATTTATACGGAGAACAAAGCTTGCCTTGCGTTCGAGTAAATTTGCTGCTGAGACTAAGTGTGAAATCTCCAAACATTAAATTAAAGAGTAGACCTCTATATACTGATACTCTATATAGTAATAACCTCTATATAGTAATAAAAAATTGCACTCCCGACTTGGACTTATAATTGGGAATAATTTTTATATTATAATATTTTATACTTTTTACAAGTACATCCTTTATAAATTAACCTCTATATAGGAATAAAATCGCTTAAAATGTAATTTATATATATATATACTAACTAACTAACTGAGGACTTATATACTAACTAACTAACTAACTGCAGCTGTCATTCTATTTTATCATTAGCTGACTCTTCACACTTTGCTGACTCAACAGCCGTAATATTGTTTACAGTTACCCAAATGTTGGATGCCTATAAGAAGTTACCCCAAATCTATATGGGTATCCAATCCGTTATTTTCGGCCATTACTCCGGCGGATCGTTATTCTCATGACTGGCAAGTAAAAAATCGTTAAAATTTGTCTTTAACTTTACATTATTAATCAATGAAAACAAGCTAAGAGCATCTCCAACCATGACCTCCTATTAGCTAAAAATCCTAAGTGGCACTCAGATATAGATATTAGGTAAAAAAAACACTACTCCAACCACATCACCTGTTAGCAAAAAAATTAGATATCCTTCATCTCGTCTTCTATATTTGTTGAATCCGTAGGTGTTAGCTATATCTTCCACTCAGATTTAATTCATGTTTAAACCTAAATCTACACATTACTACGTACACATACACATTAAACATGCATATATTTATATAATATTTAATACATAAATATTAAAATTATTATTTTATAGATAATATTTTTAATTTATATAATATTAAGTGTGAAAATATTGTTCTCTTATTAACAAAATTTATTAATTATTTTTAACAAACAATATATATATATATAATATAATATATATTGTTCTCTTATTAACAAAATTTATTAATTATTAAAAATATTTTTGTTATATTTATATGTTATTATATTTTCAGTTGTAATAATTATTAACTTACAATTATATATTTTATTCATGTATTGAATTAAGTATTAACTAAATTCATTTAATTATTTAAAGTTTATATATATATAAATCTGAAAAATAGGAATAAAACAATATTTTTGAATATAGCTAATGATTATACCCTTACAGGTTCAATAAAATTTTACATAATCATGATTTGACTAACCATTTTAGCTAACATGGTTGGAGATGCTCTAATATTTAAATTTTAGTTTTCGGAGTGTGCTCAGGGTGTGCTCACGGGCACGGAGTGGAAAGAGGGTAAAATAAATACTAAATGGTTTGGACTTTGGACTTCTGGAAATGATGGGGTTTGCCTGAGATAGATAGTCATGATATTGTTTGTGCTTTTGAAGGTAATTCTTATCTTTTTTGGGCTGAAAGATATGGTAAATTCTTTTTAGAGATAAATGATTTGTGGGTTAAATACGGGTATTTTTAAAGATTTGGTATAGTCATATCTGTTAGTCAGATTTAATAGATTGCGAAAAATTAATAGGCTTCTTGTTGATGTTGGTTGTGCTTCTACAGGTGATACTTCAGCTGCATTGTCTGCGTATTGTGCAGCTGCAGGGATTCTGTTAATTGTGTTTTTTCTTGCCAACTGAATTTCTGTTGCACAATTGGTTCAGCCTATTGCGAATGGGGCGTTTGTTTTTAGTCTTGATGCGGATTTTGACGGGTGTATGCAGTTGATTAAGGAAGTTACTGCTGAGTTGCCAATTTATTTGGCGAATTCGTTGAGGTTAGAAGGGCAGAAAACTGCCGCGGTTGAGATTTTGCAGCAGTTTTATTGGAAAGTGCCTGATTGGGGGATTGTTCTGGGATGGAATGTGGGGAATATCTATGTTTTTTAAAAAGGGTTTTATATGTGTAAAGAGTAGGGATTAGTTGATCAGATTCGGGGCTCATTGGTGCTCAAGCTGCTAATGCGAATCCGTTGTCCTACATTTTAAGTCTGGATGGAAGGATTTTAAATCTGTGAAAGATAATACTACTTTTGCCTCTGCGATTCAGATTGGTGATCTGGTTTCTATTGATAGAGCTGTTTATGCTCTTAAGAACACAAATGGGATTGTTGAGGAAGAGTTGATGGATGCCATGGCTCAAGCAGACTCTACTGGGATGTTCAGATGCCCCCATAATAGAGTTTCATTAACTGCATTGATGAAACCCCGGAACAGCGGGGTTATTAAACCCACGGAGAGGACTGTGGTGGTGAGCACTGCTCATGAATTGAAGTTTACACAGTCTAATATTGATTATCACGCAAAAGAAATACTTGGTATGGACTTGCAAATATTCTAATCCCCAAGTGCACGTCAAAGCTAATTTTGGATCTGTAATGGATGTTTTGAAAAAGTATTTGTTAAGCAAAGACTTCAATGTTTAAAATATTATGAGAATTGTGAGTTCTGCTCTTGTACTCTGTTATCTTTTTGTCAATGTAGGTATATTATTGCTTTAGCAGGACTATAATGTTAAGAATTGCACTGATGTTTTCGTTTATTAATTTGTTTTTGGCTATTTGGAGTTGTTATATATTGGGTGATAATTTATGCAAGGCATCTCGTCTTGCAAGAGAAATTGTATGAATTGATAACAGTTTTGTTTCAAAGCATTCACTTCTTAAATCTGATTAGTCCCTTGTTATGAATTTGGGGTTGTTTATTCTGTCTATAGATGTGTTCATATATTTCTTCAGTCTTCCCTTCCGATGTCATATTTGTTATTTTGTACACAGCAGCTCCGCTTTTAGAAGATGCAGGAGTTTCTTGTAGCCCTCTACAATTATATGAAACTCTCTTTACTCTTTAAGTCTTTAAAACCTGTAACTCTTCTCTGGAACTTTTTTTCTCGATTTGATTTTCCCTTGTAAATTAGCATTTGGATTGTGTATATAGGTTATAATGGTACCATGCTGTGCATCTGTAGCATTATCGGAGGAGTATCTGTCTTTACCTTGAAGATTGCCAATCAAATACATGGTCATATATGGTTTTAGCGCATGTTAACAGAAGTTCCTTGTCATTTCTAACTTCACAATTGCTAACGTGTTGATTTTTTTTTCTTGGTAATTGCATCCTTCTGCTAATTGTAATATGGGGCGCTTGGTCTTCAATCCATAAAAGAGTGTACTTATTCACCCTTTTCAGGTTCATTGGCATCTTGAAATCTTGTTCAAACACTACAGTAGTTGTAGATGTTCTGAACTTCATGTTGGCTGATGAGGTATATGAAATTGTTACAGTACACTGAGTTTATAGCATCTGTCTTTCTCTGTTACTTAAGTCCGTTCAGAACTTATGAGTTATGAGAGTATATATTGCATATCAGGTTTGTGGACAAGATGCAGTATATGCAGTTGCAGGGGCAAGGAAGGCCGTGAAACAACATGGACGTGGCCTAACGTATGTCACTTCCAGGTTTACACGAGTTCAAAATTGTCAATATTAGTTCTTAAATGTTACAAGGATTTGCATCTGGAATATGAACTGTTTGCATATGAATGATTATGGTACATTGGCACTGGGTGGAACGGGTGTTCTGGGGGCACCGTGCTCATTATAAAATCCACTAGATAGTTTTCATTTTAATCCGACGCTCTAAAGCAGATATATTCACATGGTAAGCCTGCGTGAAATACCATTACTATACATAATATATGGTCACCGGAGTAGGTAAAAGTTCGGAATTTAGTAATGAGGCTGGATTAGTATGGCTGTTATCTATATGACTGAATTTCTACTAGGGGTCTCTTCGAGCATTTAACATATGTTATAAATCAAATCTGTCTTTTGTGGATAAGAGGGACTAGGGAGCGCCTTAAACCAATTTAAGAAGATTATATTCTGCTATTATGTTCTAAAATTTATAATCTTGTATGCATGTAATTTTGGATATCAAATGTCAAATAAAACACACTATCATCTGTTGACAAGTAATATAAACTAATTGTAGTATATGTTCCAGCTAATAAGAAAAAATCAAAACTCATTCCTACCTAAACTCCACCTAATTCTTCCCTTGTCTCAATCAAGGACAGCTAGAAATTAATAATATCCAAACATAAACTTTTGTTTGCTAATGCAAGTATAAAAAATATTGGGTCATCTATCTTCTACGACTACTGCAGATAAGCAAAGACTTATTTGCTCAATCAAACCGAGCAATGAACACAAAAATATTTTACAAGCAAATCTCAACTTTTTATAGTAAAATACAAGAGTAAATTTGAATAGGGGGACACTCAAACAATCTGAGTGCACAGAGCACATTATTTAATATCTGTTCAAAACCTGCTTTGTAAATGTATGCATAAATATATATAAGAACAAATCAAATCATCTAACACTAATCTCCAAAAAAGAATGATCCGGAAAAAAACAATAATATGTAGTTAATGAATTCAATCCTGAGATGGACCAGAACCTGGGCCTAGATTAGACATTCTCGATACTTGTTTCTTATTGAAAGAATCTATTTTCTCAAGCTTCAGTCCAGCTCTAAACCTTGCAATGAAGTTATCAGCTTTAGTATCCACATCAGGGCTTGGACAGAACATAGAAACAGGGGACGCTGTTGTATCTGCTTCAGGTGAGATATTGTCAGCCTCATCAGTATCTGGAGATCCAGAACGTGAGCTGGGGATGCTCTCTATACTCACATAGTCACCTTTTACGACATGCTTCCACTCCGGTATTTTAAATGGCGGTAATGGTGGTGGCGGTGGTATATAATGAAGCGGAGATGATCCTCCACTGCTTGAATTGTCATCAAAAGAATTGAAAGACCTCATATTTACTGGTATTGGAGGTTTATATGTGGTTGGTGTTTGAATATTGGGTTTGGGTTTGGATACACGTGCCACCTTGAACTGTGGCGGAGGTGGGGGTGGTGGCGGTGAAGATGGATATAGGTCTGAGGGATTTTTTCTTCTTTTGGCTTTTTTCGATGAGAACAAGTTATGGAAGACAGAAGATGAAGGCCGCGGCGGTGGCGGAGGTGGAGGTGGCGGTGGCGGTGGCTGTGTATAAGTTTTGGGGAGTTGAGACTGATTAAAAAAGGCGTCCAAATTGTCAGCACTCTTTTGTCTTTGCCGTTTCTTCTTTTTCTTTTGATAGTATGATGTCAAAAAGTTTTGATCTTTACCCGCATTTCTCATTTTGAATCCACTTCCATTTTTCTTTTCCGCTGAATGTTGCACTGGTGGCGGTGGGGGAGGCGGAGGAGGAGGAACTGAGGATTTCCATGCTACTTCGGAATCAGCAGCTCTTACCACTTTGTTTGTTTGATGTTCACGAGGAAGACTCTCGTATATCCTTTTTTCCTTCTGTTCAGTGGCTCGCCTTCGTGGCGGTGGAGGTGGTGGCGGTGGCAGTGGAGGCGATGGGGAAGGTGGAGAATATGACGGTGTTGAGACATAGGAGGTTTGTTCTATCTTTTGACCATCTGGTTTAGAATTGACTGCATTTTCATCGACAAAAATATTTTTGACCGGAATATTGTTGTAATCTGCAGGTGTTATATCAGATTGTTTCCAGCTCGGGCGGCGATAATAAACAGGACTATCATCGTAAAATCTCCGTTGATCATTAACATTATAATAGTCAACAGATGGTGATGACAAAATTTGTTGACGGAGATGAAGATCAGGATATGAGGTACTATTCCTTCTTAATCGAGGAGAATTATTACCATTAGCAGCAGCATAATAATAATTAGTACTGCTACTAGTAGTATAATCCCTCCGATCAGAATAATTTTCATCCCATCTAGTACTTGTAGCTGATTTCTCGGCAACAACACTGGAACTGGCACTATTGTTTTGAGGATATTGATAATTGTAGTAGTCCTGATTATTATCAGAAGTAGTAGTACGCTGTATCTCATCATCAACAACATTATTATAACTCCTGTTGTTTTTACTTATAAATCCAAAGAACAAAGCAACCAAGACAAGGACTAGATTGACAGAATCCCAGTTTTTCATAACAGAATTTGACCTCCTAAAGAATTGAATATGAGCAGTGTGTATAGTTGTGGGAATAACAAAGACCATGAAGAATACTGCGGTTACCAGAAGAATAAAGAGCAAGACACCAGAGCTGAAGATCATCGACAATAAGCCACGACGGAATCGATCAACACGGCGGACATTGGTGGTGCTCTGTACCCAAAATGGTGTCCCCATTTCCCCATCTTCTTCCTCTTCCATGACCCTTAAAGAGACCTTAGACAACTTTCTATGATATCACTAAGCAAAGCACCACCTTTTTCTATTACTTGTGTTTTTTTGTTTGCTTTTGCTTTCTAGTTGTATGATAAGTTGTAAACTCGAAATGCTTTTGGTGTGCTTTATCCCTGTTTGCTTTTTCTAGTATATAATTTTATACAAAAGTTGAGGAGTTTATAAAGAAGTGAAGTTTAGTGGAACGGTGATGCGTATTAAATTAGGTACTTCAACTACTATATTTAGTCCTAAAAAATAAAATATATAAGTATAATTTACGTGTAGGCCCGTTTTGTAATATATATGCGTTATATTTATATCACATGTTTTGCCAACTCAATCAAGTTTCAAGAATGACAGGCTCCCTTTTTCTCGCCGCGGATTGCAATTGAAGATATACTTGTGATTTTTCTTCTAATAATTGCAAGTGGATATTATCAAGTGTTATAAACAAATAGTAGTAAATACAAGATACATAGATGATCATTTGTTTTTTTACCGTTTTAATTTCTTGGCTTCTGAATTTTTTAGATTTTTTTAAATGAGTACAAAAATTTATGAATAAAAATATAATGACTGCTAAGGGTTTATCTCGTGCTCATGTAACATAATAATTAAAATTTTATTTTATCTTTAGAAATGTATAAAATACTGTACAACATTTGTTGCGAGAATGATCAATGTAAATAAATTGAACATAAACACGTCAATGACGCGTAACTCTGTTATATGGCTGGCAGGGTAATGCGTAAACAATTGGCTAACAATAAGTTTTGTAAAGAAAATGTTTTGTTACAAATTGGGGTAACCTTGGTCTACAAGCAGACGATATATACATGTATGCATAGCCGCCAAAACTACTGTCATTGAAATATTATGACGATTTCCAGCATTTCTCAACTAATCTTTTCTTATTGTTACAATATGCAAGTCTCAACCAATCTGTTCGTTACCTAATATAACGAAAATACCATTTTGTTAGAAGAGAAAGTAAATTGAATTGTTCCTCACCTATTATTATTTGAGTAAGTATAGAGGTCTCAAAAAAAATTATTCAAAACTTTTTCAAAAAACGAGGCGTTGGTTTGTGATTTATTGATTTATAAAAAATAGAAGGGACCTAATGTGTGTTATTATGAGTTTCACTAATTAAAATATGTTGTGTGAAATTAATTTCTACTTGGAACAAAATAATTTGCTTGCTATAATAACACATACCTGGTAAATTGAATGTTTTTTTCTCTAGCCTTGTTTTCTCTCCGGTTTCTCTTAACTCTTGGTAGGAATTCACGTGAGAGGGGTGCAAGATATCAGGGTATTAACGTTCAAATGGAGGCGCTTGATATAGAATCAGAAGTAAATGAAAATTTAGTGTTTGAAGAAGATGTGATAGAATAAACAAACAAATTTGAGTTATGTTTGATAGAAGAAACAAACAAATTTGAGTTAAGTATAAAAATCTTAACGTCAAAGTTATGAGATCTTGTCTTAATGATGTCTGGAAGCATGTAATGAGAATCAATATACGGGATATAGATAGCGGATTTTTCTCTTTCAATTTTTTCATGTGAAGGATATGCAGTGGGTATACTTATTATACAACCAATTCCCCCAGGTGAACAACCACTAAAGGTCCCTCTCTGGCATTTAAAGATATGGATTCAAGTTAATGATTTACCTTCGGGGTTCATGTCTGAAGCGATGGGCAAACAACTGGGTAATTTCTTTAGGGGGTTCATGAAGTATGATTTAAAAAATAATTGCAGCATTTGGCGTAAGTATATGAAAATAAGAATTAGAGTGGACGTGATAAAGTCTTTGAAGAGAAAGAAAAAAAAATCAGTAGAAAGGATGGTTGTGAGTTTGTTGTGATGTGTAAATATGAACGGCTATGTTAATTTTGCTTCTATTGTGGTCTGTTAACACATACAGATCACTTTGGTAGAAGATATTTTGAGAATCGAGATGCAAGTATTGTAAATGAGTGGGGCAACTGGTTATGAGCGGTGCCGCGCAAGACGGTGGATCCAGGGCAAAACAGTGGTTACGGGATGAGAAAGATCGGGAGTGAGAATCACGGATTGGGCGGGATAATTATCAAACGGGGATGGAGGGATTTTGAAATTTGAAAAAGGATGTGACTGAAAATCAGGAGCGAGATTTGGAGAGCATGCATGTTATGGTTACAGCGAATAATAAGGCTACTGTTTCACAAAAATTTAAAACACCACATATTGTAAACGGGATTAGTAATACATTAACTTATGGGCCGGACCAGATTGTAAACACCTCAAATTTCCACTGTGTAAACTTACCATGGTGTAATCTTCTATGTAGGATCATAATCCCTTTTTTCTCGACCTTCTCAGTATTGATCACCCGAAGAGCAAATTTCGATTCCGGTTTGATAATACTTGGCTTAAGGAGCCCACCTTTCATGAGGAAATTGTTGTTTTCTGGAGGAATATGCCAGTATCTCATCTTCTTCCCAGGTTAGAATCTATTTCCTCGTTCATGGCCAAATGGGGCCGTAATTTTTTCCACAAGTTCAGGGATAAAATAAAGGAGAAAAAAGATATTCTTAACAACTTAGTGAACTGCACTGATGAGACATCTGTTAAAGAATATCGGATGGAGAAACTAAGTTTGGATAAATTACTGGAACATGAAGAAGCCTACTGGAAACAAAGGCAAAGACATTTTAGTTAATTGAAGAAGACGCCAATTCGAAGTATTTTCACGATGTTGCTTCAACTCGAAAGAAACACAATAAGATTCTTTTGCTCATAAATAACATGGGGTGAAAGTGTTTGTCCTAAACCCAATCTTGTATGATATGTTAGGAAGAAATTTCTTGTATTCTTATTTGATTTCATTAATATTAATAAAAGACTTGTTTTGATTTTATTATGGGCTTTATCTATTTAAAGTGTTTTGAATAAGATGTTCCAGAGTTTAGAGTAAAACTTCTAGAATTATAATGAGATTGTAATAGTGAGATCTAGAAGATGATAACTTTAGACTTGAATAGTTCCTGATCATAGAATAACTAATCGGAAGTTAGTGAATCCGCAAAAATTGGTACATACTATGCTTGCTCCCTTCAGGAGGATGTCTGTTCTCATAAGCATTTGTGTGGTGACATTATAGCTAGTATGTAGGTGCTTATTAGGGAATAAGTTCACTGAACATGACTCGATAAGTTGGACAACTAATGGAGATTACTCACGTGTCAATAGTTATTCACTGAGTGATAGTTGTACAAATGTCCTTAGACTTGAGATCGTTAAAGTTATTTTGTATATAATGAATTGTGCTTTGATTTAGTCCTTAGTCTCAAGGACATCCATTAGGTCTATTCTGGGCATAGAGATTTGTGTATGGAGATAGTTAACGTCAATAGAGGATCTACCTCTTACAGTATAGGAAGAGAATATCCTATGTTATTCTTAGTATGAGAGTTCTGGAATCTCTGGCCGGAGTGTATGAAAGTAGAAAGAAGTTTCTAATTTGCATTAATATGAACTTTGTATTATGAATAAGAAATCATATGATTAAATTTGATAGGCCTGACACGAGATCCATGTCTTGTATTTAATCAGGATATTGTAAGGGTAGAAGGAATTCATTGTACGGTAACTAGTCACTGACAGGTTCTTGGTATTCTAAGCAGTAAATTCATATTATCCGGATAGTCGCTATATGTTGAGAAACATCACTCACGATATACAATAAATATAATTAATCATTTAATTATATTTAATGAATTTTAGAATTTATATAAATAAAAAATAGAAGGTTTATTATTATTTATTTCTACTACCGGCTTAATATTGAAAGATCATCTAGGTATTGTTATTCATAATTTTGTGATATGTAGATTATTTGTTATGATTTTTTTTAAAAATTGTTTTAACTAAAATTCATAAAATAATTATGCTTGTGAATAAATATGAATTTAATATTTGCTTCTATCCATTGGCTGACCTTGTAATTGTAATGCTGATAATAATGGTTATTATTAATACTACAATAAATGAATTCGTCAGTTTTTGTTTTGGGACATAAATGCAATAACAGTTACAAAAGGGGTCAATAATGATAAAAATAATAGTTATTATTAATACTACAATAAAAAAATTCGTCAGTTTTTGTTTTGGGTAATAAAGGCAACAACAATTCCAAATATTATTATATAATAGTTTTGAACTGTTTATATTCCCAAAAAGTGTTTTAAAGCTTGTTTTAATTGTTTTAATTGCTTTTAAATACTATAATAAATCCATACATCAATATATATCAATGTGTGACATGATATTACTAGCATGCTTACTTGTTTATTTATTTATTTATTTTTATATATGAGATATATGCCTATGTTTACCATGCGATGATAGATTTAGCTGAACTTAAATCAAAATAAGGCGTACTTTAGAAAATCTAGAATATGAATCATTTCTTACCTTAACAATAATATTATGAATACAATCATGAGATTCTTGTGTTTGTGAAACACGTAATTAAATATGAATTTTCAATATTGAGAGAAATGATGATTCTGTCAAAAGCGGATTTCGATCTGTAAGAAAGGGGTATTAAGTGACGCCTCTTGACAATGCTCCCCCCGATCTGAGAATCATCCAATTATCGATTATTGATTTGAAATATTTAATTTAAAAGGAAGAATCTCTTTATAATATGATTATGATTGTAACATGATATAATCCCTCCAAAATTAAATAATATCAAGTACTAGTTGGCCAATGACACAATGGGCTTGTGTCGGTCATAGCCTTCCAACATGGTAGAAAGTAGTTCTCATTTTTGAATCATTGTCGTTTCGTGCTACAGCCGAGGGCTTTGATTTTGAAATAAGAAATACTTGTCTATTGCATAGATATGTGTACAATGAATTAGAATTTAATGGTCGTTACGTGCTACAGCCGTGGGCCGTTAGAGAGTGATTCAATTGTATGAAATGTTGGGTTAGACTTGACTTAGAATATTGAGTTTGTCGTGCTACAGCCATGACTCAAATTATTCAAGAGGCTTAATTTTTATTAGGGAATAACATAAGATGTAATTGACAAGAGTTGTCTGCCTATTGAACATCACATGGCGTTTCGTACTACAGCCGAGGTTGTGTGATGGAATATAGGATCCCTATTCCCACTAGCATTATGAATGCTTAATTTTTCACTTAGGGGGTTGTATAAATTAGATAAACTAGTGGGAGGCACTTATGAATAAAGAACCGATTCATATAGTGTTTTGAAATGTAATTGAATATTTGCTAAGTGTTGTTATGTGTTTATCATTTACAGATTTACTATATACGTTATGTCTTCTGTACTATCACTCCAGAGCATACTAGATGCTCATAAATTGGTTGGTCCTAATTTTGCTGACTGGCTTCGAAACTTGAGAATTGTTCTCAGGGTTGAGAAGCTGGAATATGTGCTTGACTCACCTAAGCTTGCTGAACCTGCTGATGATGCACATAATGATGAACATGTTGTGTATCGTAAGTGGATATATGATGCAAATGTTGCTCAATGTATCATGCTAGCTTCCATGAACATTGAGCTACAGAAGCAGCATGAGCATATGAATGCTCACACTATCCTAACGCATCTACAAGAGTTATATGATGTGGCAGGGAGGACAGCTCGATATGAGATATCGAAGAAGCTGTTCAGCTGTAGGATGTCTGAGGGATCATCTGTGAATGACCATGTACTTAAGATGATCAATTTGATTAAACGTCTTGGAAAACTTGGTTTTACCATGGATGGGGAGCTAACTTAAGACTTGGTCTTGCAATCACTTCTGGGTTTGTTTTCGCAGTTTATTGTGAACTTTCACATGAATAAGCTGGACGTCAGCCTGGCTGAACTCCACAACATGTTGAAGACTGCGGAATCGAATTTTCCCTCTAAGAAGAATTCTGTTCTTCTAATTGGTAAAGGTTCTAATTCTAAGAAAAGGAAGAGGAACCCTCCCAAGAAGAAGAAGAAAGTAGGTGAGAAAAAGCCGATTCCACCAAAAGCTGAAGACCCCAAGAGCAAAGCTATTTGCTTCCACTGTAACAAGGTGGGGAACTGGAAGAGGAATTACAAGGTTTACCTTGCAGAATTGAAGAAAAATAAGGGTAGTGAGACTGCCGCTTCTGATTCAGGTATGTTCATGAATGAAGTGAATATGTCACTAAGTCAAATTTCTACTTGGGTATTAGATACCGCCTGTGGTTCTCACATTTGCAATTCGTTGCAGGGACTAAAGAGAAGTAGGACTCTCGAGAAAGAGGAGGTGATTCTACGGATGGGAAATGGAGCGAGAGTTGCTGCTGAAGCTGTATGATCATTTGATTTACATATGCCTACGGGCAAGATAATTATTTTAAATAATTGTTATTTTGTTCCCTCGATTGTGAGGAATATTATTTCTTTTACCATGTTAGACTTGGCTGAATTTTCGTTTGTTATTCAGAATAATAAATGTTCAATTCTTAGAGATAACGTTCTTTATGGTAATGGTATTTTAAATAATGGTCTGTTTGTATGTGATGTAGAGCATAATTTACTACAAATTGAACATACTAATAAAAGGAAAAGGGATGATGAAAATCTTACCTATTTATGGCACTGCAGACTTGGTCATATTAGTGAAAATAGACTGCGGACATTGCATAAGGAAGAGTTACTTGACCCCTTTGATTTTGAATCATATCCTACATGCGAGTCTTCTCTATTGGGTAAAATGACCAAATCTCCATTTAGTGGATATGGAGTGAGGGTTGCAGATTCACTAGGATTGGTACACACAGATGTATGTGGACCAATGTCTACGCAAGCCATGGGTGGATTTTTATACTTCATTACTTTTATAGATGATCGATCCAGATTCGGATATGTGTATTTGATGAAACACGAGTCTGAAGCCTTTGAAAAGTTTAAAGAATATAAGAATGAAGTGGAGGAACAAACCAAACATAGTATTAAAACCCTTCGATCAGATCGAGGTGGTGAATACTTGAATGGAGAGTTTCTAGATTATCTCAAAGAAAATGGTATAGTCTCTCAGTGGACTCCTCCATATACTCCACAGTTGAATGGGGTATCTGAAAGGAGAAATCAAACTTTGTTAGACATGGTTCGGTCCATGATGAGCTATGCAGATCTTCCAGTATTCCTTTGGGATTATGCATTGGAAACCTCAGCATATTTACTGAATAAGGTGCCTTCCAAATCTGTTCCTCAAACTCCATATGAGATATGGAAAGAAAGGAAACCGATTCTTAAACACGTTAAGATTTGGGGATGTCCAGCTTACGTCAAGAAAGTTGACCCTGATAAGCTGAAATCTCGATCCATAAAATATAGATTTGTGGGATATCCTAAAGAGACTTTGGGGTATTACTTTTACACCGATCGTAGGGTATTTGTCTCTAGACATGCTACCTTTTTGGAAAAATAGTTTATCCTTGAAGGAAATAGTGGGAGCAAAATAGAACTTAATGAAGTTCAAGAAGCACAAACTACTACGGTTCAAGAGGAAACACATGTTCAGACTGAACAACCTTCTGTGGAAAAGTCCATTCGTAGGTCAGGGAGAGTGTCTCTCCAACCTAAGAGGTATTATGGCCTTGTCATTGAGAATGACAATAATTGTCATTCATTAATGATGACGACCCTAAGACCTATAATGAGGCTATGAGTAATATTGACTCATAGAAATGACCGAGTGCCATGAAATCCGAAATGGAATCTATGTATGCCAACCAAGTATGGACTTTGGTTGAAGCGCCAGAGGATGTAAAACCTATTGGGTACAAATGGGTATACAAAAGAAAGATTGGAGCAGATGGCCAGGTGGAGACCTATAAGGCCAGGCTTGTGGAAAATGGATTTAGACAAAGGCAAGGGATTGACTTTGATGAAACTTTTTTGCCTGTAGCCCTGTTGAAATCAATTCGGATTTTGCTTGCGATTGCTGCTTACTACAATAATGAGATCTGGCAGATGGATGTCAAAACGGCCTTTCTTAATGAGAAACTTGAAGAGGAAGTGTATATGACACAGCCAGAGGGTTTTGTTTCCAAAGGGAATGAACACCTAGTGTGTAAGCTGCTACGAACCATATATGGATTAAAGCAAGCTTCTCGTAGATGGAACATCCGTTTTGATGAGACAATCAAAGAGTTTGGTTTTATCAAAAATGTAGATGAACCATGTGTCTACAAGAAGGTTAGTGGGAGTGCGGTAACATTTATTGTACTGTATGTGGATGACATACATCTTATAGGAAATAATATACTGATGCTACAATCAGTCAAAGTGTGGCTATCGAAGAACTTCACTATGAAGGACTTGGGAGAAGCATCCTACATTCTCGATATGAAGATCTATAGAGATAGATCTAGAAGAATGATAGGTCTTACCCAGGGTACATACATCGAGAAAGTGCTTAAAAGGTTTAGCATGGAAAATTCCAAGAGAAGTCTCATACTGATGAGCCATGGAGTATCCCTTTCCAAAAGGATGTTTCCTAAGACACCTAAGGAAAAAGAGCGTATGAGTAAGATTCCTTATGCTTCAGCAATAGGATCTATCATGTATGCGATGTTATGTACTAGGCCTGATGTTGCTTACTCAATTAGTGTGACAAGCAGATATCAGTCCGATCCAGGAGAAGAGCACTGGAAAGCAGTGAAGAACATCCTTAAGTACTTGCGAAGGACTAAGGATATTTCTCTTATTTTTGGTGGATCTGAGTTTAAAATAAAGGGTTATACTGACTGTAGTTTTCAATCAGAAAGTGATGATAACAAATCCATGCCAGGGTACGTGTTTACTCTGAATGGTGGTGCGATTAGTTGGAAGAGTTCCAAACAGTCTACAACGGATGGCTCTACAGCGGAAGCAGAGTATATAGCTGCAAGTGAGGCTGCAAAATAAGCCGTTTGGATGAGAAAATTTGTTTCTGAGTTGGGAGTTGTTCCTAGCATTGAGGAGCCTATTGTGTTGTATTGTGATAACAACGCAGCAATAGCACAAGCCAAGGAACCTAGGTTTCATAAAAATTCCAAACATGTTTTGCGATGCTTTCATTTGATTAGGGAAATCATGGAAAGAGGAGATGTCAAGATTGAAAGAGTTGACACACATAACAACGCAGCAGACCCATTCACAAAGTCATTGTCTCAGATTCACTTTGATCGTCATAAAGAGAAGATGGGTATTAGATACCAGGGTGATTGACTTTAGTTCAAGTGGGAGATTGAAAGTGTTTATCCTAAACCCAATCATGTATGATGAGTTAGGAAGAACTTTCTTGTATTCTTATTTGGTTTCATTAATATTAATAAAAGACTTGTTTTGGTTTTATTATGGGCTTTATCTATTTAAAGTATTTTGAATAAGGAGTTCCATAGTTTAGAGTAAAGCTTCTAGAATTATAATGATATTATAATAGTGAGATCTAGAATATGATAACTTTAGACTTAAACAGTTCCTGATCATAGGATAACTAATCGGAAGTTAGTGAATCCGCAAAAATTGGTACATACTATGCTTGCTCCCTTCAGGAGGATGTCTGTTCTCATAAGCATTTGTGTGGTGACATTATAGCTAGTATGTAGGTGCTTATTAGGGAATAAGTTCACTGAACATGACTCGATAAGTTGGACAACTAATGGAGATTACTCACGTGTCAATAGTTATTCACTGAGTGATAGTTGTACAAATGTCCTTAGACTTGAGATCTTTAAAGTTATTTTGTATATAATGAATTGTGATTTGGTTTAGTCCTTAGTCTCAAGGACATCTATTAGGTCTATTCTGGGCATAGGGATTTGTGTATGGAGATAGTTAACGTCAATAGAGGATCTACCCCTTCCAGTATATGAAGAGAATATCATATGTTATTCTTAGTATACGAGTTCTGGAATCTCTGGCCGGAGTGTATTAAATTAGAAAGGAGTTTTTAATTTGCATTAATATGAACTTTGCATTATGAATAAGAAATCATATGATTAAATTTGATTGGCCTGACACGAGATCCATGCCTTGTATTTAATCAAGATATTGTAAGGGTAGAAGGAATTCATTGTACGGTAACTAGTCACTGACAGGTTCTTGGTATTCGAAGCAGTGAATTCATATTATCCGGATAGTCACGATATGTTGAGAAGCATCACTCACGATGTACAATAAATATAATTAATCAGTTAATTATATTTAATGAATTTTTGAATTCATATAAGTAATAAATAGAAGGTTTATTATTATTTATTTCTACTACCGGCTTAATATTGAACCTACAGGGTCACACCATAAAAAGATTAATTTATTGATGAAGGTAGTTTGAGAGAGCAAGTTGTTTTCTAAAGAGTTTAGAAAAAAATAATAATAATTAAAATAGTTTTGATTATTATTTAAACATTTTATAAGATAAAGTGTGGGATTTATATAATAATATATATTGATATATTAATTATATGCTAAACGTAGTGAGCCCTATATAAAGAATGAGATGAGAAGGGTTTTGGTATGCACTTGTGTTTTTGTGAAAACTTAGTTGCCACCCTCTCCTTCTTCTTCATCTCCCTCTCTCTCAAAAGAAAAGGGCACCACTTTATAAAGCTTCATCTTTATAAAAGCTTCATCGAAAGATTATTCTTGGTGGATACCAGTAGAGTGCTTCACACTCTGAGGAGAAACTGCTAGCATCCATTGTTATAAATTTTCGATTTTTAAGGTATGATTACGATTCCTCCGCTCCCTTGATTTTATATGTTCTTCTATATGTGCGATACATGGTTTTACGTAATAATTATTATATCATGCTTCCGCTCGTTCGTAAATTCCTTCATAAAAGTTGTGTTATTCGCAATGAACTAACAATGAGATTTACAGAAGGGGGTTGAATGTAAATCTCAAAATTTTTTAAAGTTTTGAGCAGTTTCAAAGGCTAGGTGTATAATGAACAGATGTGTGTGAATTGCTTTAAGCAAGTGCAGACAGATGAATATTCAAAACACAAATGTAAAGAACACAGAAGCTTTTAAAACTTTTCTGGTGGATTTGTTGTTCCACCAGAGATGTGTATTTCAGAAAATATGTGATACAAAGAATTGTTCACAGCTGCTTCCTAGTACAAACTAGATGATTTTCTCTCTGAATTTTTCTAAACAGCTCTTGAAAATTCACACCTAATTACTAGTTACAACTTGGTTTATATATCACCAAGTTTTACAAGTGAAGACAAAGATAAAATACAATTATAAAATAGTCCTTCACATGTTTCTTCATTTCTCTATCCAATGCAATTCAAGATAATCTGTGAATCTTTAAATACTTCCTTGTTTGCACCAGAATGGAAATGCTGTTTTTTCTTGATTCCTCCAAGAGGCTACCACATTCCAATTATCTCTGTCAACCCATGTGCCTCTGTCAGCTTATGAATTATCACTATCAACTGCTATGGAACTGAGCATCCATTGAAACTTTCATCCGTTGGTGGCTTTATCCGTTGATGCTCTTATCCGTTGATGCTTTAGCAGTTGAAGCTTTATTCGTTGATGCACTCATCTGTTGAAGCTTTAAAGACATTCATTGAGGCTTTGTTTCTTATCCGTTGAAAGCCTTTAATTTACCAGTTGATACTACTTCATTTATACAAAATTACAAGGCATAAAATATTTACAATTAGCCCTCCTATTTGCATATCCACTAGTAGTCAACATGACTTATAATTTCCTACAACTTCTAAGAATTATAACTCATTTACAAAGACTAAAATGTACTACAATACTAAACTTATTTCTAAGAAAAGCTACTCCATCAACAGATAGCCAAAATGGTCTTATCCGTTGAGGCTACAAACACTAGTTTTCTACTTAAGTGTTTTGTTTAACTTATCATCAAACTAATACACATATATTCCTAACAAGTTGAAAATCATGAAGATATGAAAGTGGTATTTGTGATTATTTATGAGGTATTTTCGTAAATAAAAGTGACGTTGGCCTGATTGATGATAAAGATATTGCTCAAGTGGTTGGTTATAATGAGAATAATATCATTATTGCAGAGCTTGCATATGATGAGTTTACTAGGGCTGTTAAAGAGATGCACCCGCAAATATTTCTAGCAACATTTTTTGGGAATTGATGGGTATGGAGGTGTTTGAATGCTGCAAAGATTGGTTGGATAATTGTTACTTTCCCGCAAATGTTAATGACACCACAATTGTATTAATATCGAAAAAAGATAATCCCGGCTTGATGAAAGACCTGAGACCTATTGCCCTTTGTAACGTACTGTATAAGATCATGGCTAAGGTCCTCGCTAATAGGCTAAAAAGTCTGCTTCCTGGTTTGATTAGTGAAAATCAGTCTGCTTTTGTTACTGGTCGAAGTATAACAGATAATGTTTTAGCGACCTTCGAGATTATTCATTACATGAAAAGAAAGCACAATGGGTTAGAAGGAGAAGTTGGGCTTAAACTAGATATTAGTAAGTCTTCCTTAAATTTTTCCATTCAATGAAGATACTAGAACTTCCTTAATACAAAAGCTTCTTCAACAACTTATCGCAATATGTGAGTTTCACCCTGGTTGGATTTACAAACATATAATTCACCTTGAATGACATCGGATGAAGGTACCTAAGATGAGGCAGTCATCGGCTCCCTATTCCTCTACACCTCAACACCTTCAATTTCCTATTTCATCCCCCACATCCTTCTACATTTTCTTGTTTCCTGCTTGTAAAACTCCATTCTAAGCACTAATCACCCTCATCAAAAAATTAGGTGAAACGCAACTGACATAAACATAGCAAGATATATCATCGAATACAACTTCCCACCCTCAATAATATCCCAAATCTCACACCTCTGCACCTACCCATTCAGTGATTTGGTTTTCATTTTAGGTCATCAAAATTAGCGAGACATCTATGTAATTGTGGTTGTAATACCAAAACGACCAGCAAATATATAATATCCTGACGTGGAACGTCTATCATTTGAACATCTAACCCAATATGCATATGTATCTCAACCCCGAGATATTTGTTATTAGTAAACATCAATCCTTTTACGGGAACAACTTTAAGATACCTTAGTATCATATAAATTGCATCTAAATGAGGATGACGAGGATAATGCATGTATCTAGTTACAACTCCCACTGCATATGATATATTTAATCTTGTGTATCAGGGGTAGATTAGCCTTCTAATTAATATTTGATAATGAGTTCTATCAACAGTGTCACATGTATATCTGCAAAGCTTATCGTTCGCTTCTGTATGAGAATCTATAGGTTTACATCCCAACATACATGTCAAATGTATACTCCCGTGGTGAAAGGAAGATACCACCCGAACTTCTAGAGACTTCAATGTCAAGGAAATATCGTATTTTCCCAAGTCCTTCATCTCGAATTTGGAGGCAAGTCACCGTTTAACAATTGCAACCAGTGATCATTCAAGATACACAATCATTACAGTGATCTTTTCACCTTTTATTTTCACAAACATAGTGTAATCTGAGTTGCCCTGTTTGTTGCCAAATTTATCCACATCTTTCTGAAATTGGCAAATCCAAACCCTTGGAGACTGTTTCAATCTATATATAGTCTTTTTTAATCTATATACTTTTCCGGTGGTTGTTGTTGTAGAAAAGTCAAGTGAAATATCCATGTAAACCTCTTCTTTTAAGTCCTCATGCAAGAATACAATATTTTTTTACATCCAATCATGTTTTATATTGCAAGCGCTTTAAACTATTCAACCCTGAACCCCGATTCTTATTGATCTTGAGCCATAAGCCTTATTCTTCATAAACCATTGATTGTTGAATTCTCAGATATGAGCCAGACACATACGATACTACTCCACAAATACATATCTACCACATACTGATTTCTGATATTGAATTGCTTGACATACCAACCCTTATTCCTTGTTTAACAGAAGACCAATCCTTGGAACCCTTGAACCCTTGGTCTTCTACTTTCTGATTCTTTCCTTGATTGAAAGCCAATTTTTTTTTAAAATCCTTGTTATACCTTCATGGATAGAAATTAGCAGCCATAGTGTTTGCCCTGAAGATTTGGAGACACTACCTGTACGGTGAGAAATGCGAGATTTTATTAGGTCCCGAATTATCGTAGAAGGGGGGTTGAATACGATAATCACTAAATTAAAAATTCTTTTGAATCTTTAGCGGATAAAATATTTAGTGCTCGGTTAGTGGTTTTGTGTTCTTGAGAGGGAGTTTCCATCTAAGGTTTACTGCACATTATATCAAGACTCGTATAGATGCCATCTTTGCTACTGGGGAAAAAGTATCCTGACAGGTTTTTCTTTCAATCGTCCCATTGGGTTTTTCTTTCACTATGAACACCCATCTGCATCCCACTACCTTCCTTCCAGCGGGGAGATTAGTTAACTCACAAGTGTCATTATATTAATATATTCATTTCCTATACCATGACAAGTTTCCATTTATGATTACATAACACATCCTGCCAAGTACGTGGAATAGAAACACTAGACAAGGATGTCACAAAAGGAAGTGATGAAGGAGATAATGCATTGTTAGGAGAAAACACACATACACACACATACGAGATTCAATTAATCAGTACGGATTACATACACAACAATATATTTGATGCAGAAAACTTATGTTCCAACTTGTATTATTAATCAAAACAATTATCAATAATACATCAATACAAAACACCTCAATATTGTCCCAAACTGATACTTGAGCCAACCAAATCTCAAGCATCTCACAAAAGATAACTAAGACAACTATATCTCTTAAAAATTCATAATAAACATAATATGACTATGTATATATATAACCATCAAAAAACTTAGCCAACAAGATATACCTAATCTGATTAAAATAATAATTGTTCACCCATATAATTATTACTCAATCGCATTATAATAATAATTGTCTACCCATACAATTGTTATTCAATCCAGTTATGTCTTGTATCACCAAGCCCAGCCAATCATCTTGGGTTGAAACCCAACAATTCTCCCCTTCAACCCAATACTTCATATCAGATTGAACGATAACCATGAAAACATCAACGCCCATTCGCCGATGCCTCCCCTTGAACAATAATCTATTCATCTAGTTCTTCGAACTTATAAGAATAAATAAAACCCGTATTTTGATCTCCAAACTACTGTACTTCATCATAACGACATATCTATGATCCATCTACAAAATCATATGCATCAACCACGAGTACCTCCTTTCACCATTGAGTCACTCGATCCTGACTTTCACAATCGTTCGACCTCTAGAGGAACGTCATTAGTATCATCAAAAAAAATTCACTTGGTTGATCAACCATCAAACTGCTGAAACTATTGCAATGATCCATTATATCTTTCATCTCGAGTCCGAATGAATTGATCAACAGTGCAAGTCAACCGCCATATCGCACATAACTTTGCCTCTTCCCACGTTAATAGGTTTCAAATCCATCATTGTACTATATCATAAAATTGAATCTCAAACATTCCTCCAACCCAATTCATCACAAACCTTGAACCGGCTCTGACACCACTTTCTAGGAGAAAACACACACACACATACGAGATTCAATTGACCGATACGGAGTACACAGGCAATAATATATTTGACACGAATATCCCAAGTACCAACTTGTATTATTAATTAAAATAATTTTCAATAATACATCAATACAAAACATCTCAATGGTGTCTCAAACTGATACTTGAGCCGACCAATGCTCAAACATCTTACAAACGATACTTAAGATGACTACATCTCTTAAGCATACATATCAAACATAATATGACTACGTATATATATAACCATCACAAAATTTAGCCAACAAAATATACCTAATCTGATTATAATAATAGTTATCCACCCATAAAAATTATTATCCAGTCTTATTATGATAATAATTGTCTCTACCCATACAATTGTACTCAATCTAATTATGTCTTGTATCCCCAAGCCCAACCAATCATCTTGGATTGAAACCCAACAAATATATTATAGAAAACAAATTTTGAGATAGGATGGTTAATACAAGATCACACACCTTTTCTAATATCAATAGGAAGATTTATAGTCAGATTAAGAATGTTACCATTATCAGTCTCAGTTATAGGAGTTGTAGGATCTCCCTCGAGGCCAAAGGTCTTTGGATGTGGTAAAGTGGTGGTATCATTATTTTTCCTCCGAGAAAATGTTATCAAATCTGGTAGGTAAAATCTATTTAGATCATCCAACTCACTACACACACGAGGACGTGATGATGATGTGTATGAACTAGTGCTTAGATTAGTGTTTGGGCTTGTATTTGGACTAGGTACATTGATGAATGGAAGTGACTCCTCTATAGGTTCACTATCAATACTATGTCGGTTAATCTCCCCCTGAAGTAAAAATGAGAAACCATGGAAGAAATAAGAGATGGACTCCCAAAAGGTAACGTCATGACGGACAAATATATGATGCAAAGGAGGATGATAATATTTGTGGCCCTTTCGAGTTGGTGAATCATCAATGAAAGCACAGTGGAGATCATGTGAATCAAGTTCATCCCGAGATAGAGAATGGTTGTGAACTAAACATACACTCCCAAATAATCAAAGAGGTAATGGATTAGAGGAAGATGCACAAACAAATGACAATGGTATTCTGAAATATAGAACACTCGAGAAAAGACAGTTCATAAAATATGCAGCAGTCATAACTGCCTCGCCCTAAAGATATTTAGGGACATGCATTGTTAACATAAGAGACCGTGCTACCTGTTGTCGGTGACCAACCTTTCTTTCGACCACCTCATTTTGTTGAGAGGTTTTCACACATGTGGTTTAACGAATAATACCACATGTATTCAAATTAGATATAAATGGACCTTCATACTTAGTATCATTATCACTTTAAATCGTGTTTGTATCATGTGATGAAAAGATTTAAAACATCCAAATACTTCACTTTTGTGTTTAAAAAAATAGATCCAAGTACGTCGAGAATGACAATCAACGAAAACAACAAATCATGTATAGCCTTCATGTGTAGGATGTCGAAATGGACCCCAAACATCCGTATGAATGCTAGAAAAAAGAGTAGCACTTCTTTAATTTCTGGATGGATGAGATGGCCTTTTATGTTTGCCCAGCTCACATGGAACATCAAAATTATTCCTTAGTACATGCTTCGTTAAATTAGGAAAGAGATGTGTTAAAACAATAAAAGATGGATGGCCCAAATATCCATGCCATTGATACAAAGATTCTAGAACAATACTAGATTTAGATGACACCTGATAACTTGTTAATGGAGAAATTTGAGTCCCTTAAATGACATAGAGACCATTCACCACTTTACCAATGTCAGAGACCTTGCAATAGCTAGGCTATAACAAGCAAATTAAGTATAATTAGTTCGATTTGGTCATTTTTGAGACAAAACAAAATAATAAATATAATTGATTCGGTTAAAAAATTTATATTGTTAAAATATGGTACATCAAAATTAAAATAAAAATTATTGGTTTGAATAATGGTTGGGCTTTTTGATAAATACCCATGTTCAAAAATAATTTGCAAAAATAGTGTTATTTTTAAAAACAAATTGCAAAAATACTTTTTTATTTGCAAAGATACTAATTTTTAATCTTTTTTGAAAAAATTACTGTTTTGTGCAACTCGATGCAATCACGACGAGTTTTTGCAATTCCATGTAACCTCAAATACAACCAAAAAAACTCGATGCAACTAGTTGCACATCTGGTTGGTTTTGGTTGTACCTTATTTTTGCAAATATTTTTAGAAGAAAGTAACATAGCAAAAAAAAAACTTAAAAATTAGTATTTTTGATAATTTCTCTAATGGTTTTGGGCTAAAATAATATAATATATACCACTAATCGAGGCTAAAATAAAAAATATTCAACTGGGGTAAAATAAAATTAAAAGTAAACTAAATATAATTAGTTTGATTTTGGTCGGTAAATTTGGTCTTGAGCTAAATAATAAAGTATAATATTGATGTGCACCAAAGCAAAGCAAAATTTTATATATTTACGAGCTTAAATCTATATCTATATTATTAATATTATTTTATTCAAACTTATTAAAATAAAACTAGAGATAGATTGTTGATTAGTATAATAACGTCGATTTAAAACAAAATAACATATATACTATTCATTTGGGCTAGAATTTTATAGAAATGATTAATGTTAAAACAGAAATAAAAATAAAATATAATTAGACTAGTTAAAACAAAATGTTAACGGAGGAACCTGGTGAAAACAAATTCGGGGAGGGCTGATGGAATTATGGTGGTTGTTGACGATGACAGACGGCATGTGACGTTAGTTGACGACGGGAAACGACATAGGACATTAGTTGATAACGAGGAACGACGTAGGACGTTCGGGGTTAGGATTTTATATTTGGGGATGACTGAGATCGTAGAGGTGTCAAATTGCAATCAAGAGCGAATATCTAATTCTCTTTATTTCGCAAGTGTTGCTTTGTCCCATACAATGTGCCTAAGTACCCCTCTTTATAGATGATCAAGTCAAACGTAGTTTTTGGGAACATGTAACCAAGGTGGGTTTGGTTTCTCCTTTCAGAGGCCTTATTGGATCGGGGTCAATACCTTAGATAGTGCCATCATTGGCCTTTGGAGCCTGACTATTTTGTCAGAATGTGGCAGCCAACTCACTGACCCGAGATTGTTGGGGTCAATTCCCAACTTGAACCATAGGGAAAAGGTAAAATATATTGGGCTAGAGCCGAGACCTACTAAGGGACGACACCCTTCGACCCCCCTAACTGGACGAGCCATGTTAGTCGGGATGATGCCTAATCTATCTTTGGACATTAATAAATTCGAATGAGTTTGAATGATATTTGTATTTACTTGGATGAGACCGAAGATAATTTTTGGGTTATAATTTTTCTTGGTTGATGCCTAGTTTCAACTTTTGGGATATGACTTCTCCTGGTCAATTCCCAATGCCAATCTTTCTTGGTCGAGGCCCAGTGTCAACCTTTGGGCTAGGAATTTCCCTGTTCCAGGACCAATTCCAACATTTCCTGCTGGAGGCCCATTACCAACCTTTGGGTTAGGACTTTCCTTGGTCGAGGCCCATGATAACCTTTGTGCTAAGATATTTCCTGGTTGAGGCCCAATGCCAATTTTTGAGCTAGGAGTTTCCCTGGTTGATTTAAATGCCAACCTTTAGGCTAGGACTTTCCCTTGTTGAGATCCAATACCAACTTTTGGGTTAGGACATTCCCTGGTTGAGGCCCAGTGCCAACCTTTGGGTTAGGACTTTTCCTGGTTGAGGCCTAGTACCAACCATTGGGTTAGGACTTTCCCTGGTCAAGTACCAATACCAACATTTCCTGGTCGAGGCCAATTGCCAATCTTTGTACAAGGACTTTTCTTGGTCAAGGCCCAGTGCCAACCTTTGGGCTAGGACATTTTCTGGTTGAGGCACAGTGACAACCTTTGAGTTAGGACTTTCCCTAATTGAGGCCCAGTGCCAACCTTTGGGCTATGAATTTTCCTAGTTGAGGCCCGATACCATCCTTTGGGTTAAGACATTCCATGATTGAGGCTCAATGCCAACCTTTGGGATATGACTTTTCCTGATTGAGGCCGAGTGCCAACCTTTGGGTTAGGACTTTTCCTACTTGAGAGTCTTCATAAAAATAACATTTATCCTCCTGGCCCAAGCTTTGGGCGATCACTTTGCCTTTTTAATAGGGACGCCTATGATTCGGGCGAGAATATGCCTAAGTAGGCTCATGTCTAACAAGTCCAGTACTTTTAATACTTTTCCTGTTATTAGAGCCCAGGCCTATTGTTGGGCGAGATCGAAGCTTAGCGGGCCTTTCCCGCGTAATGCTCAGAGTCTTCGAGAATCTTTTCTATAATTAAGGCTCATGATCATCATTTGGGCGGGTTCTACCTTCGGGCAAGCTCATCATATTTACGAGACATAAAATTATATTACACGTAATTTTGGGTGTAACACAAAATAATTTCACTACTTATCCGAATTAAAACGAAATTATATTATTATCCCTGCTTTAAGCAAAAATTAAATAAAACTAAATATAATTAGTTGAATTTGGTTGGTATAGGAAGTGTCGGAAGAAAACAAAATTAAATTTAAGCTAAATGTAATTTGTATCGTATTAATACGTGATAAACATAAATATCAATAAAATTATATATTTTAATTAGTAATATGGTTTTTTTGAAACTTAATTATCTCTAAATTAAAAACATCAAAAAATATATGTGTATATATAACTAGATCTTTTTGCATAATCCTATCATAGAGTCTTATCACAAATTATCAATGTTAATAATGACAAATGACATCTCTTAATAACTCTAATTCTAACTTCAATTTTTAAAGATCATATAATAATGATAAAATTATATCATATATATAACTGGAGTAAGAGAGTTTTGGTGGTACGGTATGGTCGTCTCCAGGTGGGTTGCTCGAGCTAAAGTGTAGGTACTTGGTTTTTTATTTATTCTAATATACCATTATAATAGTTAATAATTTGTATAACAAACAAAATAGATAACTAATTAACAAATTGAACTATAAATATATATTCTTAAATGATATAAAATAATAATAAAAATATTATATTATATATAAATATCTAATACAAGCAACAGTTATCTTAATAAAAATAAATATAAGTAACAATTAAAAAATCATTTGTTAATCAAGTTGAAGTAGAATCATTTTTTATAAAAAATTAAAATATGTTAGTTTGATTTAAAATATTTTTGAATAAATAATTTTATTTTTATCTTATAAAATAAGAAACACATTTATATTATATTTAAGCATAAATATTACATGTATTTTATTTATTTTAAAAAATTTAGATTGCATTAATCCAATAAAACATAAAAATAAGGAAGGAATATAATAATAATAATAATAATAATAATAATAATAATAATAAAACTATTATAATTTCAAATTGAATGTAAATTTAATAAAATACATTATATACTATATTTATTTAATTTATTATAATATTTCATTATAATACTTAATAATCTATATAACAAACACGATAAGTAATTAATTAAGAAATTAAACTATAATTACACGTTCTTAAATGATATCAAATAATATTAAAAATATTATATATAATACAAGTAATAATTATTTTAATAAAAATAAATCTAAGTAAGAATTAACAAATTATTTGTTAATCAGGTTAAAGTCGATCATTTTAAAAAAAAATTGGAATGGATAAGTTTGAATAAAAAAAATTGTAAAAAGATAATTTCATTTTTTATCATAAAAAATAAGATATACAATTAAATTAATATATCCTATAATGAACTCAAATTTGAATTATAGGTGGGTTGCATGTGCTAAAGTGTAGGTAAAATAAGGGTGGGTTTTTCATTTATTCTAATATACTATTATAATAATAATTTGTATAACAAATAAAATAGATAACTAATTAACAAATTGAACTATAAATATATATTCTTAAATAATATAAAATAATAATAAAAAATTTATATTATATATAAATATCTAATACAAGCAACAATTATTTTAATAAAAATAAATATAAGTAATAATTAAAAAATCATCAGTTAATCAAGTTAAAGTGGAATCATATTTTATAAAAAATTGAAATATGTTAATTTGATTTAAAATATTTTTGAATAGATAATTTTATTTTTATCTTATAAAATAAGAAACACATTTATATTATATTTAAGTATAAATATTACATGTGTTTTATTTGTTTTAAAAAATTTAGAGTACATTAATCCAATAAAACATAAAAATAAGGAAGAAATATAATAATAATAATAATAATAATAATAATAATAATAATAATAATAATAAAACTACTATTATTTCAAATTGAATGCAAATTTAACAAAATACGTTATATACTATATTTATTTAATTTATTATAATATTCCATTATAATACTTAATAATCTGTATAACAAACACGATAAGTAATTAATTAAGAAATTAAACTATAATTACACGTTCTTAAATGATATCAAATAATATTAAAAATATTATATATAATACAAATAACAATTATTTTAATAAAAATAAATCTAAGTAAGAATTAACAAATTAGATCATTTTTTTTAAAAAAAATTGGAATGGATAAGTTTGAATAAAAAAATTGTTAAAAGATAATTTCAATTTTTATCATATAAAATAAGAAACACATTTAAATTATTATATCCTATAATGAACTGAAATTTGAATTATAGGTGGGTTGCATGTGCTAAAGTGTAGGTAAAATAAGGATGGGTTTTTCATTTATTCTAATATACTATTATAATAATAATTTGTATAACAAACAAAATAGATAACTAATTAACAAATTGAACTATAAATATATATTCTTAAATGATATAAAATAATAATAAAAGTATTATATAATATATAAATATCTAATAGAAGTTACAATTATCTTAATAAAAATAAATATAAGTAACAGTTTTGAAATCATCTGTTAATCAAGTTAAAGTAGAAACCTTTTTTATATATAAAAATTTGAATAATGTTAGTTTGATTTAAAATATTTTCGAATATTTATTTTGTAAAAGGAAAAAATTACAGATTGTCTTTTAAAAATTTAGAGTACATAATATTATTAAACATAAAAAATAGGAAGAAATATAAGAAATTGTTATTCTCAGTGGACTAACAATGAAATTTACAGAAGGGGGTTGAATGTAAATCTCAAAACTTTTTCAAGTTTTGAGCAGTTTCTAAGGCTAAGTATTTTTTAGAACAAGTGTGTGAATTGCTTGAAGCTAATACAGACAGATATATATTCAAACACAAATGTAAAGAACACAAAGAACTTAAAAACTTTTCTGGTGGATTTGTTGTTCCACCAGAGATGTGTTATTTCAGAAAATCTGTGATTCAAAGAATTAAATCACAGCTGCTTCCTAGAACAAACTAGATGATTTTCTCTCTGAATTTTTTTCTAAACAGCTCTGGAAAATTCATATCTAATTACTAGCTGCTACTTGGTTTATATATCACCAAGTTTACAAGTGAAGACAAAACTGTAAAATACAATTAAAAAGATTCTTCACATGTTTCTTCTTCATTTCTCTATCAAATGCAATTTAGGCTTGGCTGTAGATCTTTGAATACTTCCTTGTTTACATCAGAATGGAAATGCTGCATTTTCTTGATTTCTCCTAGAGGCTTCCACATTCCAGTTTGTCTCTGTCAACACATGTGCCTCTGTCAGCTTGTGAATTGTCACTATTAACTGCTAATGAACTAAGCATCCGTTGAAGCTTTCATCCGTTGATGCATTATCAGTTGAAGTCTTTATCCGTTGAAGCACTTATCCGTTGATGGATATTATCCGTTGAAGCATTAGAGACATCCGTTGAAGCTTTGTTTCTTATCCGTTGAAGGTCTTCAATATCCGTTGATACTTCTTCACTTATACAAAATTACAAGGCATGAAATATTTACAATTAGCCCTCCTATTTGCATATCCACTAGTAGTCAACATGATTGATAATTTCCTACAACATCTAAGAATTACAACTTGAATCCAGAGAATGAAATGTGCTACAATACTAAACTTATTGCTAAGTAAAGCTACTCCTTCAACGGATAGCCAAGATGGTCTTATCCGTTGAGGCTACAAACACTAGATTTCTACTTAAGTGTTTTGTTTAACTTATCATCAAACTAATACACATATTCCTAACAATCTCCCCCTATTTATGTCTACTAGAACTGTAGGCATAAATTTGGGTTTAGCTTGATTATAACAAAACACTTGACAAATATATAAACTGTAATAAAGCAGAAATTCAAAAGTGCTACAAAAATGTGTATGCTGAGATGGAATTGAAGAATTACATTGTTTCCAAGGGTGCTCCTTTAGCCTGAGCAGATTAGTTTCTTTTCCTTTGATTCCTTGTTTTCTTTCCTAGCCTCCTGTCATTCTCCTCTATTTGAAGTTGAAGTTGTCTATAGAATTCAGCTTCATCTTCTTCATTGATGTCCAACTTAGATTGCATATCCTTGAGAGTTTCATTACTGACAATCTTGAGCTGATCTTCAATTCTGAAAAATCTTCTGACTCCTTTGTTGTCTCTGAACTCCATCAATAGATGAGGTGATTTGTGAACTGTAATTCCTCTTTCTTGAATGAGTAATGTTCTAGGCAAGGCATTGGGCTCCCTCCAAGTTTTCCTTATGTTGGCAATCTTGTTGAGAATCTCGGTCTTGGCAGTCCTGGTAAAGCCAGAATCCCTTTGTATGGCTGAGTAGACTCTAATCAAGCTAGAGTAGCCTTCATTCAGAATCCTGTAGAGAGGCCAAGTTCTTTCCCCACTTCCTTTGTATTTGAACACTAGTCTTTCTGGTAGCTGTCTGTAGGCAGCTATTCCCCTTACTTCCTCCAGCTCATCCAGATAGAGTTCAATGTCTGAAAATTCTTTTATGTCACAGATGTGAACATAATCATCCTTAGAGGCTTGAGGCTTAGGCTTAGGTTTCTGTGTGAATTTGATTGAGGCTTTAGAGGGTGTTGATTTGATTCTTCTTTTCTGCTTCTTTGATGGTGGAGAAGAGGTTAAGAAGGTGGGAAATTTGATGGTGTCCCAATCAATTGGTTCCTCCTTAGGAATGATTGTTTCACCATGAATGTTCATGAAGGGGTCAGGCACAATGGGTTCAGGAATAGAGGGTAGTGGTTTGGATATTGATTGGGTTTCTTCAGTCTCATCTACCATCTTTCTCTTTGTATTGGCCTTCTTTATGTTCCCTTTCTGCCATTCTTCTCTTTCCTTACTTCTTTCCTCCATATCAGTATCAACCATGTCCCCCATAGCTTCATCTTCACTTTTGTCTTCAATTTCTTTCTGTTCTTCAGCCTGACTTGACTTTAGCTATTTTTCAAGCTTTGCTTGTGCTCTTTTGTCAGCCTTTAGTTGTTTGGCTTCTTCCTTCAACCTTCTGGTTTCTTCCCTCTTGGCTATTGAGAATTTGGGATGTCCTTGCATCACACATATGCTCTTTCCCTCTCTGAAGATAATAGCCATGTTCCTCCTTACAGCCACATCCATGGTCTCTTTGAGCTTTGTGATACTTCTACCCAAAAGCTTGTCCTCATCAGACTTTGGAAGAGGAAAATCCACTTCTTTCAGAGGATTCTTTGTAGAGTCCTTAATGGATCTGTTGTTGGGCTTGAGAACCATAGGTTTCAGATCCTTGGAAGAAGTCTCTCCAACCTTATTACTCCCTACTGGCTTGAACTCCATAATAATTGATTTCACTTTTGTGCTATACTTCACAGATTGTGATTGAGAAGTTGTAGAACCAAAAATTTGTTACATCTTTTCATCAATCTTCTTCCTTTGCTCTTTGACTTGCAATTCAGCTGCTGCTATCTGGATTAGATCAATTCCATCAAGCTTTCCTGTGATTTGAATAATTGGAGAAGTGGTGATGGCAGGAACTAGCACTTGAGATATTTGAACTGTTGTTGATGGCTCTCCTTCCCTTTCCCCTTTATTCTCCCCCTTTTTGTTATCATCAAGGGTAGGGGTCAAGCCTTGTGCTTTTGCCAGCTGCATGAGTAGATTTGTTTGAGTTTGTTGATTCTGAAGAATGGTGACCATAGAGTCTTCAATGATCTGAACTCTGGATTCCAATTTGGCCAGTCTCTTGTCAGCATCAGATTCTTTCCTCAGTCTCCCCAACAAATCTTGCATAGTACCATAAGGTATGACTTAATCCAACTTCTCAGCATTGTAGGATTTCAGATCAGCAATGTCCTGTTTGAGCTCATCCACACTTAGATTCTGTCTGAACTGCTGCAACTGCAAGAGATGCAGAGATTCCAGATGAGCTTGAAGAATTGCCTTGGTACCAGCATCTGTAGTCTCCTGAAGGGCCTTCTGAATTGTCATGACTTGTCTAACCAAAGTGACACCAAACTCTCCTGGTGTTGATGCTTTTGCCCATGCCCATTCAGGAAGATCTGGAACAGAACTTGGGCCTGCTACTCCCCCTAAGTTCATGCTCTCATTCAAAGAATCAGAGTCATCATCATTAGAATTTACTCCAAATTCTTCAGATGGCTCACCAGCTTGAGAAGGCAGCCTGTTAACAGCAGCTTTGTCTCTGAGAAGAGATTCTGAAGTGTGCACAATGTTTAAAGTTTGTTCTGCCTCCACATTGCCCTGAGCAGCCAATAATTGATAGGCTGAAACAGGATGAGTAAAAGTGTCAGCATCCAAGGAAATGTTATCAATTACAGCTTTGTAATGTTGCTGAAATTGTCTTTCTTTTTCTGCATCATCCACTTTCATTGACTCACTAGCAATGGCTGGATTCACCCTTATAGCTTCTGTACCTGCCTTTCTCTCATTTTCTCTATGTTCTTGCATTAGGGGCTCCCCCTGGCTCACACACACCCTCACACCCTCACCCTCACCTTCTAATGTGGCACTCCTCTCACTCACTTTTGCCATGCTGGAAGAAATAGCATGCATATGGTGACTCTCAACCTCTCCTTTTTCCTGGGAGCAACCCAGCCTCTCACTCAAAAGATCACTCCCTTCTCTCAAACCTAAAAGTGATTGTACAGTAACCATGTCCTCTACAGTTGGAATTGTTTCTGTTAAGTGTGTAGAGACCATCAACGGATAGGGAATATCCGTTGAAGTGGAAACTGATGGTATCAACGGATAACTGCTGTTAAGCTTATCCATTGAAGAACAACCACTTGTCAACGGATGAGAGATATTCGTTGAAGAAGGAAAAGATGTAGATATAGAAAGTGACATAATTGTTGAATCTGTGTGAATTGATTTTAAGTGAGGTGACACAGATTCTTCAACCATATCTGAAAGAATTGGCTGATGATCCAACAAATCATCTAAAAGATGATAATCATCAGGTTTTGAGTGGGGCTCCTCCCTGAGTTTTAATGAGGGAGAATCAGGAATTGATATGAATATCATATCCACATCCAGAGAGGGTGATGGAGAGTTTGATGATTGGTGTATTTCTATTATGAGAGAATGGGGCTGTGACTCCACATTTGCTGAAATCACATCAAGCTGAATTTGAGAAGGCTCAGATACAGGTGGATGTATCTGTGCAGTGTGTGCCCCTTGTGTGGAAACTAGGGTCTTGGCCTTCTTCTTCCTTGAAAAGGCTTTAATTGGTGAATGTGTGGCTTCAGTGTCCCTCCCCCTTTTGTTCTGTGTCCCTGGTTGGGGACTATTTTCAATAGTTACATCCTTTTGGGAGGATGCAACTAGGGATGTGTTAGACTCCTTTTGAACCACCACAGTCTTTTGAGAGACTGTGGTTTGGCTGGCTTGGGTACCACTCACCTCTCCCACCTTATCCTGGGGGGTTTCTTGATGTTCACCCCTCCCCTCACCACTCACACCCTGTTCACTCCCTTCAGGGTTTATCGTAGTTATTACAACTGTTGTCTTTTGAGAAATAACAGAGGTAGTTTTCTTTGACTTGAGTTTTGAAACTTTAGTTTTGGTGGCTTTGGTAAGAACCTGTTTGGACAAAGACACAGATTCCATTGCCACACTGGAAGACAAAGAAACAATGGGGTTGGAAATAGTAGGAGTTATAGAAGTGTTTACCTCACTTACCTGTGGTGCATTCATGATTGGCAAATATACCAATGGCACCTGGCTGTTGAGGTTCATTCTCAAAAGGTCTGCAAGGACCCTTTTCTCTTGTGCCCAGCATTTGAGTTTGTTATTCTCATTTGATATAACCAATCCTTCAGCAACATGGTTAGCCAATAACATAAAGAATCTAGTATAGTAGATGTTATGTGGTCTATTAGCTTTGTTACCTAATCTGGAACCTAATTCTAGCATAACACAGTTGCTAAAATTAAAGTACCTATCAAAAACTAGCATATAGAGCATATTAACAAGAGATGAAGTTATGGCATCAAAATTGCTAATCTTCCCAGAGAAAACCTTAATAAAGGCATCTCCAAGAAAACTCCATTCTTTCCTAAGGCCTTTCCTTCTAATGCTACCTAAACTAGCAGAATCAAAAGCATAGCCTATAAAATCTAACATAGCAGATACATCTTTATCAGTGTGTGGTGTTATGACATTATTCTCAGGCAACTTAAAGTAAGACTGTATATCATCACAGTTAATGCAATAATCCTTACCTTTGAGAGAGAAGGCAATAGTCATATCTGTGGAGTTGAACTCTGCAGTTGTCCAAATCTCCTCAATCACCTCACAGTAGATGGTTGGGGCTTCCAGCATTGCATAGCTCAGTTTGCAGTTTTTGATGAAGTCCATCATCTTGTGATAATCAGAATGGGCTTCATTCTTTTCAACCAAGGCTACGAAATTATTCTTTTCATAAACAAATCCTGTTTGAGACATCATTTTAACTACTGGTGCCATTGTTGTGAGTAGAGGTTGCAGAGAAAAACTTGAGAATTTTGGGAGAGAAGGAGAATAAAATTTGCAAGAAAGCGTAAAGTGAAAATAAGAGTTCAATGGGCTTTTATACTTTCTTGAATTAAAACGTAAATAAAATGATACTTTTAAGTAAATTACAGCCGTTCAAGAATAAATAAAACTGTAGAAATTCTAAACTGCCTTTAAAACAAATACATACAACAGTGTATATCTGTATCAACGGTTAAGTAAAGAAATCAACGGCTGTGACTTACTGAAAGTAACTGATGTGACACTTCAACGGATAAGGTAAATAGTTATCCGTTGATGACCAACACTATTTTATCCATTGAGGGATAAAATTACCAGAAATGTATTTATCTTTCAACGGATAATGAACATCCGTTGATAGAACATTGGCTTTCAACGGATAGGGAATATCCGTTGATAGGATAGGTCTTTCTTAAAGCCAACTTTGTTCTTGCAGCAAATTCATTTCAGGCTTCAAGGCAGATTATATGGATGACATAGATTATGAATAATTAAGCATACCTAGCTCACTTACTAATCTTGTGAATGTTGATTCATCAAGAGGCTTGGTAAATATGTCTGCAATCTGCTTTTTACTTGGAACAAAATGAAGTTCCACTGTACCTTTCATCACATTTTCCCTAATGAAGTGGTACTTGATGTCAATGTGCTTGGTTCTTGAGTGCTGCACCGGATTTTCAGTAATGGCAATGGCACTTATGTTGTCACAGAATATTAGAATTTTGTCAACAGTCAAACCATAGTCAAATAGTTGATTCCTCATCTATAGTATCTGTGCACAGCAACTACCAGCGGCAATGTACTCAGCTTCAGCTGTTGATGTAGAAACATAATTTTGCTTCTTGCTGAACCATGACACAAGCTTGTTCCCTAGAAATTGACAGGTGCCAGTTGTGCTTTTCCTGTCTATTTTACAGCCTGCATAATCTGCATCTGAGTAGCCAATTAGATCAAAACCAGACTCTCTAGGGTACCAAATTCCTAGATTTGGAGTCCCTTTGAGATATCTGAAGATTCTTTTAATAGCCACTAAGTGAGATTCTTTAGGGTCAGCTTGAAATCTAGCACAGAGACATGTAGAAAACATTATATCAGGTCTACTAGCAGTTAAATATAAAAGTGAGCCAACCATGCCTCTATAACTTGAAATATCCACAGACTTTTCAGCCTTGTTTAATTCAAGCTTGGTGGCAGTGGCCATGGGAGTTTTTGCAGATGAACAATCCATTAAGTCAAACTTCTTTAAAAGATCATAAATGTATTTAGTTTGACTGATGAAAATTCCATCACTAACTTGTTTAACTTGTAAACCAAGAAAATAAGTTAGCTCTCCCATC
Organism: Apium graveolens; assembly: GCF_009905375.1. Taxonomy (NCBI): domain Eukaryota; kingdom Viridiplantae; phylum Streptophyta; class Magnoliopsida; order Apiales; family Apiaceae; genus Apium; species Apium graveolens. The sequence continues at coordinate 45,604,397 of NC_133651.1, forward strand.
ATGCTCATTTCATATTTACTTTGCATTAACTTAGCAAACTTTTTACAAAGCTTATCATCTGTAGATCCAAATATAATATCATCTACATAAATTTGAACAAGTATTTTAGAGCCATTAACATTTCTAAAGAAGAGAGTTTTGTCAACAGTACCTCTTGTGAAGTGATTATCTAGAAGGAATTTTGACAAAGTCTCATACCAGGCTCTAGGTGCTTGCTTTAGTCCATAGAGTGCTTTCAACAGATAATACACATAGTCTGGAAAGTTTGGATCTTCAAATCCTGGAGGTTGGCTTACATAAACTTCTTCCTCCAATTCCCCATTTAGGAATTCACTCTTGACATCCATTTGATAGACTTTGAAATTGGCATGGGCTGCATAGGCTAGAAAGATTCTGATGGCCTCAAGTCTGGCAACTGGAGCAAATGTTTCATCAAAATCTATTCCTTCTTGTTGAGAATAGCCTTTAGCAACCAATCTGGCTTTATTCCTTATGACAATGCCATTTTCATCCATCTTGTTTCTGAATACCCATTTTGTGTCAATAGAACTCTTGTTCTTTGGCTTGGGTACCAGCTTCCATACTTTGTTCCTTTCAAATTGGTTTAGCTCCTCTTGCATTGCTAAAATCCAATCTGGATCCAATAGAGCTTCTTCCACTCTCTTAGGTTCCTCCTGTGATAGAAAGCTACTATACAGACATTCATCTTGAGTAGTCCTTCTAGTTTGCACTCTAGATGTAGCATCACCAATGATCAGTTCAAAAGGGTGATTCTTGGTCCATTTCCTTTGAGGTGGTAGATTAGCTCTAGATAAGGTTGCCTCAGTATTGTCATGATGTGAGATAGAATGTTGATTGGTTGAAACTCCCCCTGAGTTGCTGATCCTTTGAAAGGAATTGGGAGCTCTATCAACTGATGAAGTGAATTGATTATCCGTTGACAGACTGTGATCAACGGATGCTTCATTATGAACTTCAACGGATGATGCACTTTGTCTTTTAACGGATGCTGCATTGCTTTTTTCAACGGAAGCTGAATTATGACTTTCAACGGATGCAGCATTTTGTGCATTATCCAAAGGCAGATTCTGAATTCTTCTTGAGATGCCTTCTTCATCATTCTCATCTTCACTATCATCACAATATATCTCAATGTTGTCAAATTTGAGTCCTTCATGATGTCCCTCATCTGTTAGTCCATCAATCTTTTTATCATCAAACACAACATGCACAGATTCCATGACAATGTTGGTTCTTAGATTGTAGACCCTATAAGATTTTCCAGCAGAATAGCTAACAAATATTCCTTCATCAGCCTTTGCATCAAACTTCCCTTTGTGATCAGATTGATTCCTTAATATGTAACATTTGCAACCAAAGACATGCAGAAAATTTAAAGTTGGTTTTCTTCTCTTGAATAATTGATAGGGAGTCATGCCTTTTGCCTGATTGATTAGAGAAATATTCTGAGTGTAACATGCACAGTTAACAGCCTCAGCCCAAAAGTAAGTTGGGAGTTTTGACTCTTCAAGCATTGTCCTTGCAGCTTCAATTAGTGATCTGTTCTTCCTTTCCACCACACCATTTTGTTGTGGAGTCCTTGGAGCTGAGAACTCATGCATGATCCCATTTTCTTCACAGAACAACTTCATGGTTGAATTCTTGAACTCGGTTCCATTGTCACTTCTAATATTCCTTACTTTGAAATCAGGATGATTGTTGACTTGCTTGATATGATTGATAATGATTTCACTAGCTTCATCCTTTGATCCAAGAAAATAGACCCATGAAAACTTAGAGAAATCATCAACAATCACTAGGCAATATCTTTTCCTTGAAATTGACAATACATTGACTGGTCCAAAAAGATCCATGTGTAGCAGTTGTAATGGTTCATCAATTGCAGATTCAAGCTTCTTACTGAATGATACTTTCTTTTGCTTTCCTTTCTGACAAGCATCACACAGTCCATCCCTTGTGAATTCCACTAGAGGCATTCCTCTAACTAAGTCCTTTTTGACTAGATCATTCATTGTCTTGAAATTCAAATGTGACAACTTCTTGTGCCATAGCCAACTTTCAACTGCACTTTCTTTGCTGAAAAGACAAGTAATGGATTCTGCATCTGTAGAGTTGAAGTCAGCTAAGTACACATTCCCTTTTCTAACTCCAGTTAGAACCACTTTATTGTCCTTTTTACTTGTGACAATACAGGCTTCAGAATTGAAGGAAACAGTATTCCCTCTGTCACATAGTTGACTGATGCTCAATAAGTTATGTTTGAGACCATCAACCAATGCAACTTCATCAATGATGACATTTTCTTTTGAAATCAAGCCATATCCTATAGTGAATCATTTGCTGTCATCTCCAAAGGTTATGCTAGGGCCAGCTCTCTCCTTAAACTCTATGAGCAGGGTGAAATCTCCTGTCATGTGTCTTAAACAGCCACTGTCCAAGTACCATAGATTCCTTCTTTTTCCCTGCACACAACAAAATCAATCAAGTTGATTTTGGTACCCAAGTTTCCTTGGGTCCAGCCTTGTTAGTCTTTTTCCTGGACTTCATTCCTCCTGTATCTTTTGACTTAGGTAACTTTGGGTCAACCTTGATCTCAGATGTGGTTGGTTGAAGTGTAGGGTTAGTCACAGAATCATTTAGCACATTTGATTGAATCGGATAAGGCATAGATTGTGCAAACATGTTATTCCACATAGGCATATTGTATGGCATTTGAGGCATACTAAATGCAGTAAAATAAGGATTATTAATATATGGCATGTTTGCAAAATATGCATGGGGATTCTGATGAGACATAACAGGCATGGTATGCAGAGGTGACATAGACATGTTAGGCATGGAGGGATTTTAAAACATGGGAGCATTTTTAACAGATTTGCAATTATCAGATAAGTGATTAACACCTTTACAATGCACACAGCTTTTTCTAGGAGCATACCTATCAGGTGTGTAATTGTTATGTTTATTAATCCCTACCTTCCCATTTCTTTTAAATTTTCTTTTAGTTTCCTTCTTATCCTCAACCAACTTAAGCCTATTTTTCAGCTGATCTAAAGTCATGTGTCCTATATTCACCTTACTGACATCTTTGGATGTGCTAGCTCCTTCTTTGACAAAGTTCTTGAGAGTTGAATCATTCTTCTTATTGAGGTTTTTATTTTTAAAATTACTTGCCTGTTTTAATTGATGAGCCTTCAACGGATGCTCCTTTTCTTCCTTCAATGGATAACTTTCATCATCCGTTGATTTCACATCCGTTGACAATCCATCAATTAATTCTAACTCCTTTTTGTTTTTCTTCCAGGAATCCTCACAGAATGATTCAATTCCCTGAACCTTGGCAATCTGAACGCTAACATCCCTAGATATTTTCCAGGCCTTGATTACCTCTTGCTCACTTTCTAACTGTTTAGAAAGAATTTCTACTTTCTTAACAGCTTCTTCTAGTTCACTTTCAACAGTCAAGCATTTAAGTTTAATCTTTTCAAGCTCAATTACCTGATTCTCTAACACAACATTCCTATCACTTAAAAACACATTATTCTCTTTGATCCTAGTGTTTTCTTTAGCTAGTGGTTTAAGGGAAACACGCAAATGATATAATTCATTGGACATATCATTTATGGCTTCATTGCATTCATGTTTAGAAAGCTGAGAGAGATCAGTAGTAATTACCTGGTTGCTTGATGAACTAGTTTCATTTTCATCAGAATTAGCGATCAGGGCTAGGTTGACATATTCCAAATCATCATCTTCATTGACCCCATCTGCTGCCCAATCATCTTGAGTGAGAAAAGCTCTTTCCTTTTGTTTGAGCAAATCAAAATACTTCTTTTTGTAATCAACTTGCTCAAATTTCTTTTTATCAGAGGTTGGCTTCCTACACTCACTTGCAAAGTGTCCACTAATGCCACAGTTGTAACATTTGAACTTTGATTTATCCACCATGTTTTTGTTTGGCTTAGTGAATTTTGTATTTTTCCTGAACTTCATCTTTGCAAACCTCCTGGACAGAAAAGCCAGATGTTCATCAATATCATCAGAGTCATCCTGACTGGAATTGTCTTCATCCTCAGCTACTTGCTCTTTACCCTTGCTTGATTCTGATTTGCTTATGCCAATTTTGAGACTTGGCACTGTCTTTTCCTCATTCCTGGCTTCAACCTTCTCACTGTCAGCTACAAGTGCAACTGATCCTCCTTTTCTCTTTCCCTTTTCCAACAGCTCATCTTGCTCTATCTCAAGTTCATATGTCTTCAAAATTCCATATAATCATTCAAGTGTGAAGTCCTTATAATCTTGAGAATTTCTTAGAGAAACAGTCATAGGCTTCCATTCCTTTGGTAGAGACCTTAGAAATTTTAAATTGGAGTCCTTGACTTGGTAAATTCTCCCATACAGCTTCAATCCATTCAACAGTTTCTGAAATCTGTTGAAGGTATCATTCAATGATTCTCCTTCTTCAAAGTGAAAATATTCATACTGTTGAATGAGAAGCTGCATTTTGTTTTCTCTAACTTGCTCAGTGCCTTCACAGATAAGCTGCACAGTATCCCAAATTTCCTTAGCAGTTTGGTTGTTGATGACATTGTCAAACATATCTTGATCCAGGCCATTAAACAGAATGTTCATGGCTTTCTTGTCCTTGTGGACCTCTTCAATATCTTCAATAGTCCATTCTGCCTTTGGCTTGGGAATAGACTGTCCAACAGCAACTGTTGCAGTAGCAGCTGTTGCCACCTTGTGTGGGATGTGAGGACCATTTTCAATGCAGTTGATGTAGCTTTCATCTTGAGAGAGAAGATGTAAATGCATCTTCACCTTCCAGTGATGATAGTTATCTCTTTCTAGGATTGGAATCTTTACACCAATATCCTTCTTACTCATGATGTTAGCAGAATAGATCTTTAAACTCTTTGTATGTTAAGAGCTCGCTCTGATACCAATTGTTATTCCCAGTGGACTAACAATGAGATTTACAGAAGGGGGTTGAATGTAAATCTCAAAACTTTTTCAAGTTTTGAGCAGTTTCTAAGGCTAAGTGTTTTTGAGAACAAGTATGTGAATTGCTTGAAGCTAATACAGACAGATATATATTCAAACACAAATGTAAAGAACACAAAGAACTTAAAAACTTTTCTGGTGGATTTGTTGTTCCACCAGAGATGTGTTATTTCAGAAAATCTGTGATTCAAGTAATTAAATCACAGCTGCTTCCTAGTACAAACTAGATGATTTTCTCTCTGAATTTTTTTCTAAACAGCTCTGGAAAATTCATATCTAATTACTAGCTGCTACTTGGTTTATATATCACCAAGTTTACAAGTGAAGACAAAACTGTAAAATACAATTAAAAAGATTCTTCACATGTTTCTTCTTCATTTCTCTATCAAATGCAATTTAGGCTTGGCTGTAGATCTTTGAATACTTCCTTGTTTGCATCAGAATGGAAATGCTGCATTTTCTTGATTCCTCCTAGAGGCTTCCACATTCCAGTTTGTCTCTGTCAACCCATGTGCCTCTGTCAGCTTGTGAATTGTCACTATCAACTGCTAATGAACTAAACATCCGTTGAAGCTTTCATCCGTTGATGCATTATCAGTTGAAGTCTTTATCCGTTGAAGCACTTATCCATTGATAAATATTATCCGTTGAAGCATTAGAGACATCCGTTGAAGTTTTGTTTCTTATTGGTTGAAGGTCTTCAATATCCGTTGATACTTCTTCACTTATACAAAATTACAAGGCATGAAATATTTACAATTAGCCCTCCTATTTGCATATCCACTAGTAGTCAACATGACTGATAATTTCCTACAACATCTAAGAATTACAACTTGAATCCAGAGAATGAAATGTGCTACAATACTAAACTTATTGCTAAGTAAAGCTACTCCTTCAACGGATAGCCAAGATGGTCTTATCCGTTGAGGCTACAAACACTAGATTTCTACTTAAGTGTTTTGTTTAACTTATCATCAAACTAATACACATATTCCTAACAGAAATACTCATAAAAAAATATTCTAATTAAAAATTGAAAAACAAACTATTTAAATAAATTTAAAAGTACTGTGACAAAAAAATATAAAGTATTTTTTACAAAGTCATTACTAGAACCGAAAAATTATGAAAATATTGTCACAAACACGGTAAGATGCAAACTCTGACCGATTGTCCTTTAAAAAATTTAGAGTACATCAATCCAATAAAACATAAAAATGAGGAAGAAACATAATAATAATAATAATAATAATAATAATAATAATAATAAATTATTACAATTTAAAGTTAAAATACAAATCTAATAAAATATATTATATATTATATGTATTATATCTATTCTAATATTCGATTATAATACTTAATAATTTATATAACAAACATAATACGTAATTAATTAAGAAATTAAACTATAATTACATATTCTTAAATGAGAGTCGACCCCCAATTACTCTCTCAAAGAGAGTCGATCCCCAAAACCTAGTTAGCCACCTCAAAAACATTCAGATCTACTCCTTCTTCATTAATTAAGCCCTCTTCCTTTTCCCAAAATCACTTCCATCTTCTTCTCCCCCATCTAATAATCAGTTTTTTATTTTTTTTTCAATAATCATCCTTATTTTGTAAGGATTACTATCGTACTCAATCTTTTTTGGTATTTTGTTTGTCCTCCTTTTGGAGTGGTTGTTTGTCCTCCTTTTGGAGTGGTCCGTATGTTTTTGATATTTTTGACTTGTTGGTTTGTATCGTTGAGAATGATTCAATTGGTGTTCCGGGGAATCTTGAAAGCTCGCATCGAGTCTGAATCGGTGGTGAAAATTGCAAAAGCTCACCTTTCACAACGGAAGATTGTTCATATTACGAGGGCATCTGTACCTCCAATCACTTCTGAACATTGGATTACAACTGGAATTAATTGTGTGAAGGTCAATTGTGATGCTACTGATTTTGGAGATGGTGTAGGATGGATTTTTTGGGAAACTATTGTAATCTTTTTCAGTTTAAAGAATATTTATATTCTGTATGTTAAGCGATCTGGAAACAAAACGGGTATTCATTTAGCTCATTTATTTGTTTGTCAACCTGACCGTATCACAAATTTTGGGGTTTGTCCAAGCTGGATTAAGTCTTTTTGATGAAATGCATAATATTTTGGAAAAAAAAATTAAACTATAATTACATATTCTTAAATGATATAAAATTATATTAAAAATATTTTACATATAATACAAGCAACAACTATCTTAATAAAAATAAATCTAAGTAAGAATTAACAAGGTATTTATTAATCGGTTTAAATTAGATCATTTTTTTAAAAAAATAGAATGTATACTTAATAATTTTTTTAACTATTTTTTAGCCAAAATTACTCTCTCAATGAGAGTCGACCCCTAAACCTTAGTTAGCCGTCTCAAAAACATTCAGATCTACTCCTTCTTCTTCATTAATTAAGCCCTGTTCCTTTTCCCAAAATCACTTCCATCTTCTTCTCCCCCATCTAATAATCAGTTTTTTATTTTTTTCAATAATCATCCTTATTTTATAAGGATTACTATCGTACCCAATCTTTTTGGGTATTTTGTTTGTCCTCCTTTTGGAGTGGTTGTTTGTCCTCCTTTTGGAGTGGTCCGTATGTTTTTAATATTTTTGACTTGTTGGTTTGTATCGTTGAGAATGATTCAATTGGTGTTTCGGGGAATCTTGAAAGCTCGCATCGAGTCTGAATCGGTGGTGAAAATCGTAAAAGCTCACCTTTCACAACGGAAGATTGTTCATATTACGAGGGCATCTGTACCTCCAATCACTTCTGAACATTCGATTACAACTGGAATTAATTGTATGAAGGTCAATTGTGATGCTACTGATTTTGGAGATGGTGTAGGATGGATTTTTTGGGAAAATATTGTAATCTTTTTTAGTTTAAAGAATATTTATATTCTGTATGTTAAGCGATCTGGAAACAAAATGGCTATTCATTTAGCTCATTTATTTGTTTGTCAACCTGATCGTATCACCAGTTTTGGGGTTTGTCCAAGCTGGATTAAGTCTTTTTGATGAAATGCATAATATTTTGGCAAAAAAAAAAGAAATTAAATTATAATTACATATTCTTAAATGATATAAAATTATATTAAAATATTTTACATATAATACAAGCAACAATTATCTTAATAAAAATAAATCTAAGTAAGAATTAACAAGGTATTTATTAATCGGTTTAAATTAGATCATTTTTTTTAAAAATAAAATGTATAAGTTTTTCTTTTAAAAAATTTAGAGCACATGAATCTTATAAAATTCAAGGAAAAAATACAGTTTGTCTTTTAAAAAATTTATAGCACATGAATCTTATAAAACATAAAAATTAGGAAAAAATATAATAATAATAAAAAATTATTACAATTCAAAATTGAAATAACAATCTAATAAAATATATTTAAAAGTACTATAACAATTAAGTGTGAAGTATTTTTTTCAAAATCATTACTAGAACCGGAAAATTATAAAATATTATTACAAACGCCGTAAGATACAAATCGAAACAATTTTGTAATTTTTGGTCAAATTCCACAAGATTAAGAAAAAAAATAAATAAAAAATAATTACGTAAATAAATTATGTGATATGATTAAAATATTCTATTTACAAATTTATAATGTCAAAAAAAAATCAAACAATGAAAGAAATAAAATAAATTATAACATATATGTTATATTTAAGTTATGAATATCAAATATTGGAATACAATAATAACTAAATATATAAGTATAAAAAGTACAATTTTTTGAAAAATACATTATTCATGAAAAACAT